>NW_009210356.1:30382-44161 GCF_000690835.1 Fulmarus glacialis
AAAATATACTATTGCTTTTGCTATTTGAACTTCATACTGGATTAATGGACAGAGTTTACTGAATAATTCTCTAAAATTGCCAACGTATTATTGATGCAGCATTTAAAAGTAAAGTTAAATGACAAAATATAGCCTAAACCCCACCCAAAAAACCAACCAAAAACCCCTCTGTTATTGTCAGAGGGTTTAGAGCACTAACAAAGAAATGTTCCAGAGGCAAAATATTAGAAAGTTTCTGTAAACACCAGCAAAAGCCTGAAACATCTATTAACAGTGGAATAAGATCTAAATGGATATATTCACTCAGTATCACAGAAGACTGAACATACAATATTTATGTTTTATTTCCCCCAAGATGACATTTTCTCTTCTCTTCTACAGCCATTTTCTGGCTATTTTGCCTTGTGGGGTTTTTTTGGGGGTGTGTTTAACAGGCATATACAATACACTTGTTGAAATCCTTTTCTCCCCAAAGCTCTGACAATGCCATTGCCTCTTGAGCCCTTGGAATTTCCCTTCTGTAGCCAAAGCAGACTACAGCTGCACACATGAAAGAAGCAGCTCTCTAAGCAGGATTTAATTAATTTTCTCCTACTTTGAATTGAAATACGAGCACACTAATGTAGTGTAATTGGTAAACAATGCATAAGCACTTTTGTACCCAGTTCCCTAGTAATAATAGTACTATCATCAGTAGGAATAGGCCTCAGACCTTATACCAACTGTGCCCTATACTACCTACACAAGAGCCCTGGCCTGCTAGGCTTGTTATAAACTTCTCCTGAGAACCTCCGGGGTGAAATGCAGCCTGACATTACATGCCTCTTTTTATGATGTACAGAACTTGAAAATACGGGCAAATGTTGAAAACAGAAACCCCCGAATGACAAACAATTCACTGATGGTCAGTTATTCATCATTGGATTGCTATTGCAAGAAAGAAGCAGCTGCTAAGGCAAGGAGAAAAAATGGCCAAGCAACAGGATATGGCAGGGGGCCCCAAGTAATGTCCCCCAGTGTTGCTCAGTACGCAGTGATATGGTGCAGTGGTGGACTAAGAGCTACCAAGAGACAGAATCATAAAAGAAGAAATCAAATTTGGAGGAGGGGAGAGAAAGAAGACTCTCGCATCAGTTATGGCTCCCCTCACTGAAGAGCTCTTGAGCCTCATCACCTTGACCCTGGGGACCCAGACCATGAAGTGCTGCACTGACTGCAGTGTGTTATATATTCACAGCTAATTTAGGATATGATTGTTAATAACGAACTGCTTTGAATACGCAGAGATAGTGATTAATAATGATTAAGACTGAACCATTAGCATGAAATGTTAATGAATATCAGTCTAGCAAAGTTTAAAATAAAAGTTTAAAACCTGCCAGATTTATCAGTCTTCTAAAGCAATCCCATCACTGCAATCTCTAACTCCCTGAGACAGATATATAGGTAGCAAGATACAGAAGCCCACACGTACATATATATGCACTTGCAACACTTCCCTAAAAAAGCTTTCTCACCTTCAGGGGTCTATACATCTGCACAATGTATTCAGGAAGAAAACTAATTCTATCCCAGCCAAAACCAGGACACCATGATACTTAACTGTTAGATCACTGGAAGATGATAGAGAAAGAAAGCTACTTTCATGGACTACTACCATACTTCAATACCATATTAGAAATTGAAGCACTGTTTTGGTAAAAATGTGCAAATACTCAAACTCTTGCTTAATGTTTGATTTGCTAATTCATGCTTGTAAGAGATGCATATATTTCTATGCCCTAAAGGAAATAGAATATTTCACTTAGATTTCAGTAGTTCATTGCATAATTGTATCTTAAAATTACTCACCAGATAACAGCATTGTGCACAACTTAAAACCACAAACATTAAAAGAAATAAGAGATTATTTGCAATAAATACATAACACTGTTGCATATGTTCCATCAGCTTTTAAACCCCAAATTTTTATATTGTGAAATGCACTCAGATCAAAAAGGAAAAAAAAAAAAAAAAATCATGAGAAGGTGTGTTTCATTAGTTATTTTCAACCAGGCTCAAGTCATTATAAAATGGTTCAGACAGGAATATGGCAAGTCTGTAGCGTGCTGATTTATATGTGTCCCAATAAAGCAAGAGTTGTTGATCCTTTACAGGTATAGACAGGGGTGCAAAAAACATCAATAAACACAAAATTGTAGAAATATTTAAAGGTGTACTTAAACCACACCATCCTGAATTTCCCTTTGCAAATATTTAATGCCCCCAGTATGGTATCTTAAATGCTGGAGTAGCACATTTTTATGCCTTAAATAGTACATTTCTGGTAAATAGAGATATATATTTTTAGCTTAAGATTTTCAAGATTAAAAACCAAGTTCTTTTCAAATAATTTCAAAAAACTAGCCACAAAATAACATGCTTTTTCAGTCTTGTATAAAAATCTCTTTCACACAATTTAGAACTTGAAATAGTCTTCTAATCTAAGTACTGCATTCAGGGACAAATATTTACTTCATAACTTCCTCTATTGCTTAGTGCTCTATAATATTGTAAAATTAATTGCTAAAAATGTTACATGTTTTCTCAGTCTTGACAACAAAAAGCAAGAAAAAAAGATGTCTTTTAAAATTTTTTTGTCCTTTTTAAACAATGGTATCTCAAAACCCTTTTTCCATATGGAACTCTTTGTCTCTCATTACTTTGTTACACTTCAGTATTTATTTTAAGGCGAATACCATTAGTTTACAGTTAATAGAAGTCTTGTTTGCAAGCCAAATCAAACCAAAACTTCTAGGACATTTCTCCTCCTAGTAACAGCAAATCTTTACTGAAGTAACAGTAAATCTTTAGAAAGCAAAAGATTTCTAAAGCAAGTTCCTTTACAAAATTAAGTATTGCATTCTTGTTTATACAGTTATTTCACTAATTCTCATTTTGTCCAACTTTGATAACAATTTTCCACGGGGCATAAAATCAAATTCTTTACTACAATAAAATTTGTGAAATTAAGTCCACATCTTTTTCATTTGATATAAGGAATGCTTAGTTTGTTTAGCTGCCTCTAGACTAACTTACAAGAGTATTCAACAGCTCTTGTAAACCATACGTTGGCTTCTTTCAATATAAACTAAGGCATAAGATATGTTTGATACCTCCATTTGGTCCCGTCTTGATATGCAACCAACAGGATCACAGACCAAGAAACCAGAAGTTCTCATAGGTGCAGTAATAGGGTGATTTTCACTCAGAGGATAAACCCTGTGTTTTCACTGTAAGGTTAATTCCTGAAATTTTGTGACTATTACCACTAGATTTTGAGTTACAGCCCTGTGTGTACCAGAAAGTTGCAACATAAGCCATTTGTCACATTATTCTCTGCCATTCATGGAAATCTCTGAATAGCTAGTTTCAATTGTATTTCATAAACCTACATATAAAAAAAACCTAACAAAAACACAGACGAGTTGTATATCATAAGTGAAGCTACCTACGTAACAGCTGAATTAATTAAATTAACATATGGGAAGAACTCTTTTTACTCTCTTTCTGAAGAGCCACCAAAAAGGAAAATTCAGGTAACAGATACAGAATACAAAAATTGACCTCTAAAAATGGACCTCTGGTTGGTAGCAAGTCTCCTGGTTATTCTTCATAGCCATCATTCTTGAAAACTATCATTTAAGGCAGAGAAACATCCCACGCATAACATAAAAAAAATTGAAAAATGAACTTTGCATTTAAAAAAAAGGAATTATCAAAAAAAAAAGACATAATTAAGATAAAATTCTTACCATGTTAATTACAAACATTTTTCAAAGTAAATCTCTGAATGGGCTACCATTCCACACTATGAGTCTCCTATAAGAACTTAGAAACTTGTGTAATCTGCAAGACAGTGGAACCATCTATTGATTTTGGTACTCACCGAATATAATACAGTATGGAGTAACTCATGAAGTTTGTAATGTTTTCTGAAAGCCCCAAAAATGCCACCTAAACAAACACAACAATCCTGACTACCTGATAACAGACCCTGTGAATCTGCAACCTAAGACAAAACAAAAGCCCAAGAAATGCATAGCAGGAAGTATGTTATTTAATAGTACTGAGATATTTGCCATAGACTTTTAGAAAATCTGTAATAGGAAAAAAACTCTTTCCTTTTGACTTATAGATCGCTTATAGCATATATATTAATGTTGTTCTCTCATGCTGTCCTAATGTTTTTAAGTGTTGTAGGTGGGGGTGTTCTGTTTTTTAATGAATATGGATTAAACTTCACATTTATAATGTGGTTCCTCGATTTAAAAAAAAAAGTAAAATTAATTATTTATGAAAAAAACTGAATAAAGTTTCAAAAAATGAGAAAATGGATAAGTTACTTGTAAAGCGACAATTATTTAACGACTTTTAGAGGAAAGAAAACCTGCAGTTTTATATTGTTATTACAATACGAAAGGAAGACTCTATACACTGTTACCTGTAAGGTCTGTGTAAATTCGAGTCCATCAAATAAAACAGTAGCTTGGATAAATGGAATGTGAATCTTTATAATACCACAAAATAAGAAATTAGTAAAGTGTACTAAATTACCAAAATATTTCTTATCTGGAATACTAATAGAAAAGCAGGAGAGTCATTATGTTTAAAAGAAGAGACAGATTTAATTATATGAATCTTCAGGAACTGTCATATCAGTAAGCTCATTAGCTGCAATGAAAGTTCCTCCTGCTGATCTAAGAGTACTTAAAAAACAGGACTTGTTATACTTCAAAGCTAAAAGGTATCTTTAATTCATGTACTGTAACAGTGAATTAAACCTACTTCTCGTATTACAAAAGTAGAAACTAAAACTTTAGCACGTAATAGAAAAAAAACAAATTAAATACCCTGAAGTAAACTACGATTGCATAGGTGACATGTCGCTCGCTGCTTGCCTGTCAAAGTTATATTTAAAAAAATTAAAATTTACTTTTCTAATGCAATAATCAATTTACATATTGTGAATGTTTTATCATTTATAAAGTACCATAAAATACATGTTAGCTTCCCAATTAACAGACCTTGTCACTGCTCTTAAAGTCTTGCAAGCTATGTTAACAGCTTACTGTATGACAGTTACTGGATAATATTTAATGAAATGAAAGGAGCAAGAATGTTTCTTCTAAAAAGGATAAAAAGAGAATGAGTTGCTAAACATTGCAATGTTCTAATGTTCACCATTTTGAATAAGAAATAACTGGAAAGAGAAGTTTTAAGAATGAACAAGCACAAAATAAAAAAGATGTAAGGTATGCTACAAATGGACTGGCTGATACAAGGACAGTCATGTCAAGGAATTATTCTAAAAAGCATCTTTTAAGTAACTTGTTTTAAGAAACTTGCAGAAGACTCAACAATCACTTGATGGTGATCAAACCAAAACCAATAAATGCATAGTATAGTTCCATTTTTATACAGTGTGTTCAACTTAAAGTTTTCTGTTAATATTGTTCAAATGGCATTTACACATCTTTCTGCTACATCAATTTTGATTTATAATTTAAAGGCCATTTGCAATAATACCTTTATGCCACATATAAAATGTGAAATTATTGTATTTGCAGAAATTAATATGCAGACAGGAAATAAGAACAGCCCAATTAAAAAAACCAGCTTGCAACAAAAAATATTCTTATCAAACTTCATTGATTTATTCTTGGGAATTACTTTTCAAAATTACTTCAGAGCACAAAGTTCAGTGAAACCATGAAGGGAATGGCATTCCACTATCTCTACAAGGCCCTAGCCTTTGCTAGGACAAAAGGTAGAGAAAGGATTTAGAAACAAATACTGGAACAAAATACAACCAATATGGTTCACAGAAAAATTGAACATTATATTAGTATTATACAAAACCAGAAAAGAATTATGTATCTCCTCACCCAACAACTTTGACCAAGGCAGCATATATGTAAACAGAACCTTCCTAGCAGATGACAGGAAAAACCCAGGCTGACTTCCTTCCTTCTGTACTATCAGCAGCCTGTAACCTTTAGATGTAACCTTTGGATCCAGTGGTTTTCCAAATTTACTGGAAGTCTGAACTGCCTCCAATAAATACAACCCAGGACAGATGATTCTTGTTAAGCACTAAGTACAGTTTCTTGGAATGGAGGAGATGCCCTAAGCCCTCAATATCCAAATTCTGTTCTAACATAACCAGTATTTCTTCTGGAATAAGCCTATTTGACTAGATGATCATCAAGATAAAAGATTTTTCATTACTTCCCCTCTATCACTCTCCCTAGCAGCTATAATGATGCCTTGTAATATCTGCTGTGTTTCCCAGCTCACTGTAGAAGCCTCAATGCAAATCATTATTGGTCAACTTGTTAGTCTTCATCAGCATATCAATAAGTTACATCAGACCAGGTGAGTCCATTATGTTGGATATGGCTGATCACAACCACAGATTCACAGATTTTTTTTGAACTGACTTTTTGGTAAGCTCAAGCAAAAATAGCCACCTCATTTAAAATTTACTGTGCAAAAGTTGGTGCATATTAAACTTGCTTCGTAAAAATATACTTCTGCAAAAATACTAAAAGTTATAAAAAAACCCCCCATGAGCTGCAGTCTTTGGTATCTGCTTTGGATTTTCCAAAATTCCAGTGCAGGAGTCTTTCAAAACAAAATGGAATTTTGCAGGTAAGGAAACAAGAATAAACAAACACACTGATATGCTAATCTGTTAAAGACATCATAAGCCTTTGTCTTTTTCATACAGTAAAACTGAAAAGCAAAATAATTCTCATAATACACTGAAGTAAATTCAGTATATAAATTTGAAAACGTGGTCATTGATTTCCATCCTACAACGTACTGAGTGAGATCAAAGATTCATCTAGTCAATAGCAGATACCTAAAAAAGAACAGAAAAGCTGGACTAACTGATAATTTTACTGGCTACTCTTTGAATGGTCAATGTTTTATATCTGAGAAGCCTTTCAGAAGACAATCAGCAGCTTCATAAAGATGACGGTCTACACTGAAATAATGGCTTCTAATAAGGAACATTTTAGTTTTTCTGGATGATATACAAAAAAAAAAAAATCAGTGGCCAGTTAACACTGAGTTCTGTGAAAATAATGCATAAAATACTGAATTTATATATAGCAGAAACTCCTTCTATTACCAGTACAAACAGTTAGATGAAGGGCTTGAAGCATTTGACAGCTATTTAAAAATACTTGAACTTCTAAGTGGTTATAATGCACCAACTAAAATTGGAAACTTTAAGAACCACGATAACAGAAAGCAAACTATGTGAGTGACCACTATCTCAAGTTCTCTATCAGGAGCAGGTTTTGCAGAGCTGTAGTTTGTGGCAGGGAGACTGAGTGAGGCATAAGAGTGACACTATACAAAGCAATACAGATAAACAGTGATATTCTCCTAACTGACATAAACTGAAAAATGATTAACTGAGACAGTCCATCCAATCTTCTTTTCCTGCAAGAGTATGACAGTGCTGAGGTGGCATCAATTTCTAACTCCATGCTTAGTCAGTTTAAATTACTTAAGCTGTGATAAAATATGGAGATGGCACTCTTTATTAAGAAATCAACTGCAAAAAATCTGCTGCTGCTTATATTGAGATTTACCATATTCTATGCTACATGATGAATCAGTAACAAGAGGAATTTTTTTTCCCACACTTCCAATGCTACTGTTGCATGAAAAACATACATGCAAGGAAGACAAAACTGTTCTGATTCATGTTTAGGAAAAAAAAAAAATTAAGTGATGGTATGACAGCCTTTCTGCATTTCTGAATTAAAAGACACTGAGTGATTCTACTACACTTACCATATAAAAGATTGAAAGTTGGAAATAGTTTAAGATCTCTTAATAGAAAAGAACTTTTAAAAGAAATCTATCTTGGACAATGATTCTATAAGATATGTTAGAAGAAATGTAATGGGAAATTCTGTAATGAATATTAAAGGACCAAACAATAAATATCTTCAAGACCACTCACAGCAGCTCAAATTACTGATCTATGATATAGACTATTAATGTCTATTTTAAAAATAATGTTAGTAAAAAATAAACATCATCTCACATAAAAGACACTGCAATGCGATCAGAATCAAAACTTTTAGTTAATTATACAAACCTTTACTAGCTTTATCTAAATGCTGAAAATCCTCGACAAAATTCAGGACATCCTGATAGCTTTCTTCACACACTTCTACAAGAAAATGGAGCAATGTTGTTTTTTGATCTGCTGACTTCGTGTCTTTCAGCTAGAGAGAAAAAAAGAAATGTTAAAACACTGAGAATAAGATTACTTCTGACTATTTTGATAATTAATATGTATTACTAATTGTGAAGCCAAATAAGGTAAGAACAAACTGTTGAACTGGTACAGCTCTTTTAAAGAAAACCCCAAGTAATGGACTGTTTTATTTCCCCCTCTCTAAAAATCCCTAGAAAGATCACATTAAATATTTTGAAATTCTGCACAATATTTGAGTTCTATACTCAAAAACAGTACACATTTCTCTTTTAAAAATGTAATTATTTAAGCGATATAGGAATATTTGCAAAACTGTGAATAGATTCATGAAAGTGTAAAAAAAAAAAAATTAATATAAGAGCTAAATCAGCAAAATCTAACAATACATGATGCATATATCCACTCCATGACATGATTTCCTTATGTGTGAAGCCAGCTCTAGCCTAACAGTATTATGCAGTGGAAGCTACAACCTCAACCTGCACAAGTTCTTGTTGTTATCAATTCTCAGTAGGGCAAACAAGAGTTCATAGGCTTCATTGTTTACAAACTTTGACTTCAAAAATTCTTAAGCACAAACTTTTCTTTCTGAACCCTTTATACATATAAAATTATTTTAAGCCCAGCCATTTTTAAACTTGCATCTACTTGTGCAAAAACACTAACAATTGACAATTGGCAAACATTCAGTTATACGTTTCTGTTGTAGTCTCCCATTTGAGCTAGTCTTTTAAATCATTGGAGAGATTTTTAGAAATAGAAAATAACATACAATGCAATTTTAAAATGACATCTCATATGAAAGCGTTTCTTCACTACTTAAAAACTACTTCTGCATAAAACATTTAATAGAAAAAGTATACATGTACATAGGCACATACGAAGTATGCACACATACTAAAGGGCAACCACAATTGCACACAGACTTGTACATCTGAATATCGTGAGGAAAAGTTGTTAGCGCAGTATTACAACTACCACAAAACAAGTAGGAAACTCATGTTAGTTTGTTTCAACTTCAAAACTTCTTTAGTTTGGTTACCATGAAAAAAACAAGCGATCAGCAATGCTCAATGGCATAAGAGTTACTACAGCAACAAGGTAGAAAGGAAAAATTACCTTCCTTTCCAAAGAGGGTTCAAAACCAGGCACAGAGCTATATGGAGATTACTTCTGAATAAGGAACCGAGAGCAAGATCAATTCCAATTTAAATATACATACACTTTTTTTTTAATATATATTACCACAGTTTTCCCATGGTTGCAAATTGCTTATAAAAAGATTTTTTCACACTTCTTGTGCTTCCCAATATCGTCAGAGATCACTTAAAGGGCATTTTATTGATCTGATTTAAAAAACAAATTAGAGTATATTGGTTTTTTTTCCCATACTGTATATAAATTAAAATGGAGGATTTTGGATGGTGGTTATCACTGAGGTTGATATTTCATACTTCACTGTAAAAAGTCAGTGATTATTTTCAAAGATCAAAATTATATTATCTTAATAAATATTATGAGATATACTCTTCCATAATGTATATGTTCTCCTTCAGATGAGTGGATTAATAATAATGTGAGACATAATTTTCAAAATAAACAGAAAATGGAATACATATATATCAAACAAAAAATATATCCTAGGGTCATTACTGTATGCAGTGTTATAAAATAAGTTACTTCTACTGTACTGGGAATCTCACTGAAAAATGTCTAAATAATTGAAACATCACACAAAATTTTTACAATGTGACACTGCTTAAAATACAGAAGTTAGTTTTGAAAATAAACCAGTGTTATAAACATGCATATAATTTTAATATATCAGTATTTAATAAATGATTGAGTATTAGCATACCAATATATTTCTTTTCTGAGAATATGCATGCATGTTCTCTGATGCAGAAGAACTACTACAGTTCAATTCTACATGATGCTGGGAGAAGGCAAGATATGGAATTGTCTTCTGCAAAGTGGGTAGTTCATATGGTTCCCGGAGCATAGTTGGGCACCAATGAAGAAGAGCAGATAAATTGTATATTCTTCAAATATTACAGAAACCAACATCTTTGAAGGACAGAAGCCACTGCAAATTTCTGAAGTTCTCAGAACCCCTACTGAAAACTGCTGTGCAGACCACCAAGCAGTCTGCAATTTGCAGCTTTCTAGTTTTGGGCCTTGAAGGAATATTGGTTTGGGTGGGTTTTTTCCTATTTTAGTACTAAGATTTTTAATAGTTGAACCAGTTTATTATTCTCAGAACAGAGGAAATTAAGCATTAACCAAGACACTACACATAGTTAAGAAAATCCCAAAAATTACACATACATAATTTTACCTCTGTGTTTCCAGACAAAGTGATCTGTCTGTGTAAGACACAATTTCATAACCACTGAAGGCTTGGCACTCACGGACTTCCTAAATGAGGCCACAATTGGATGAGGTGAATTAGGAATTGGTGACTAGCACCCTGATACACATTGGACTGGATAGTCCAGAGTGACCTTTAAAACCCAGCTGTTCAATACTGAAGCAAGCAAGAAAAATTGTAATAGAAATCAGATCTCAATTCTCCAACAAATCTGCTGATATATTGGAATGTCACCACATATGAAGGAAAAAAACTGCGGCTGATGTGCTGAATACCTGGGTCTTTTTCAGTATTTGTCTGGGATGATATAAAAATATTACAGTCTTAGGTGATACTGGTAGTATTAATTCACTACAAAGGTAGGATAGTAAATGCAAACTCCCAGTGATTCTCTCTCTGAAAATCTGTCAAACTTCAAAAGAACTAGTAGTTGACTGTAGGTTGCACTTGTCCTGGGATATCTAGTGGCAGGGATCTGAAATTTTACAGACAACCTCTAAGGCAGCCATGGTTGCTCTGCCTCCCAGAAAAATCTGTAATAGTTGGTCTTTCTTTCCTAATCATAGAATGGTTTAGCTTAGAAGGGACCTTTAAAGATCATCTAGTCCAACCCCCATGACATGGGCAGGGACATCACTACACTCATATTCAACTACCTTTAAGGTTGCATTATCTTCCCCTAGAAAAGTTTTTAAGCACCATGGCCTGGTATTTACAAACTACCAATTTGAAGTGATGCCAAATCAAACATATAAGAAATCTTTACCATTGGAACTTTGTTTTTCTACTTGCACATTTCTTACGTAAACGAAACATATTGAGTACTATGATATATGTTTATGCATAAATTAATGAAGTCCTGAAAGGAGTAAACCAGTATCACCATTTCTAATCATATAACATGACACAATGTCAAAATTACACTGTACTAAGCATTTTGATAATAGGGAGCAAATTACCGTTTTTGGTCTTTATAGCTTTGTATTTACTTCACCTACAGACTATTGGTAGTGATCAGCATTTCTCTTAAGTGATCAGCATTCTCTTGCACTAGATGCCTACTGATGTCCCTTCCCACCTGAATTATTCCATGATTTTAAGAAACATGCACACACTTCCCAACTAGTTAACTAAATATTCTATTCAAAATATTATTTATTTTAGCTCTTAATTTGGCCTCATGGTGACTCTTTGAAAAATTATTAGTATACCTGGATTTCAAAAGCTTTCCACAATCTTCTTCACTATCAAGTTCTTAACTATCTTTGCAGTTAGAAAGCTTTCTTAACTTTTAAGCAAACTTCTTTTGTTACCAGCAAAGCCCATTATTCCATCTCCTGCCTTAGCTACATAGAAAACAAATGTTCAAATGCCTTTACCATAAATCAGTAACAAAAGGACACCTATGTCCTTCTCATGTTCCTCTCCTTTCTTTTCTAAACTAAATACATCCAAATGCTTTTTCCTCAGTTTAGAAGAGTTACATGTCACTATCATCTGGATTCTCACCAGTCAGTCTCTATATTTTCTGCAGTAATTCAGACAAGACTTCACTTAAAACCTTATCAGCACCAAGTAAGCAGCAGATAATTACCATCTTTATAATGCATAGAAGGTCCACTGAAAGGGACATTTTTTCCTCTCCAACAGAATGTTGTAACCTCCTGTAATCCTAAATAACCTGTAAGCATGCAAATCTAAGTAACTATGAGATCCTAGATTATCAAATGCATTTAATGCCTGAGCACTGTAGAGTTAGCCAGGACTTAAAGCCTGTTTTCTGGAATTTTGCCTAGCCATTCTCTCCTTACTTTCATTATCTGCACACATCAGTTCACTTTCCTACAAGTAGTACTTCATGGTAGTCTTCAAAATTTTCATCTTCTACATCTTAAATTATTTCTCCAAGATAATTTTTGAATTTTGATCCTGCTCTGCAAAGTGTCTGTAACAATTACTTTCATATTGTTTTCATAAGTATATTTCTTTTATTGTTGCTTTGTGCATTAAAAATACAGACCTAGGACAGATTCTTGTAAAATCATACCCAAGAAGTAAATGCACCCAATTGGAGAGAGAACCTTTAGTATCTTCTTTCTGAATATGTTTCTCAACAAATTGTACATTTAACTCAATAATTTCATCTATGCTGTATTTCTCTAGGGGGCTGATGCATGCTTAAATGTTTACTTTAGACTAAGGAAGGTATATAAATTATTCCCTATGAATATTTAACTGGTGAGGCCACACCTCGAATACTGTGTTCAGTTTTGGGCCCCTCACTACAGGAAGGACATTGAGGTGCTGGAGCGTGTCCAGAGAAGGGCAACGAAGCTGGTGAAGGGTCTAGAGAACAAGTCTTATGAGGAGCAGCTGAGGGAACTGGGGCTGTTTAGCCTGGAGAAGAGGAGGCTGAGAGGAGACCTCATCGCGCTCTACAACTACCTGAAAGGAGGTTGTAGCGAGGTGGGGGTTGGTCTCTTCTGCCAAGTAACTAGCGACAGGACGAGAGGAAATGGCCTCAGGTTGCGCCAGGGAGGTTTAGACTGGACATCAGGAAAAACTTCTTTACTGAAAGAGTGGTCAGGCCTTGGAACAGGCTGCCCAGGGAAGTGGTGGAGTCACCATCCCTGGAAGTATTTAAAAGACATGTAGATGAGGCGCTTAGGGACATGGTTTAGTGGGCATGGTAGTGCTGGGTTGATGGTTGGACTGGATGATCTTAGAGGTCTTTTCCAACCTTAATGATTCTATGATTCTATAGGTATCGCATCCAACACTTGAGAACCACAGTGAAAGAATTCTTCTGAAACATGGCAGAGTAAGGGTGATTATTTTAAAGAATTTAAGAGTTAACGCATTGCATTTTCTCCATTGTGTAAAAAGATAAAGAAGCTGAGAGAAGACAAAGAGTACGTACAAATAATTCCCTTCTCATAAGGACTATTACATACATCTGCATTCTATGCAGATTTTGCAGTGACCTCCCAGAGGGCACAGGAAAAAAAATAAAAACACTAAATAAGGGGAAGTCAATTTGGATTAGAATTTATTACAAATTAACACTCAGGAAATTATAGATGTCTTTGTGTATATACCGTATATAAAAGTTGAAAGAGTG
>NW_009210356.1:44213-44476 GCF_000690835.1 Fulmarus glacialis
AAACTGAGAACAACAGAAGAGAATCAGATAAGGAGAAAATTCATATAAAAGAGGAAACGTAACTGTATTAAAACATTAAAATGTGACAGTCTTCGAAGTGCTCAGACGTGTAAGACTACAACACTACTATGATCACAGTGATACAGTCCTTCCCTAACCCCTTCCATAACCTTATTTAGTTTGGGGTTTTTTTTATTATTCCCTCAATATGGAATCTTCTAAAAGTTTAAATGCAAGCCAGTCTCAAGATGACTGTACACAGA
>NW_009210356.1:44516-48055 GCF_000690835.1 Fulmarus glacialis
GGGGGCGGCGGGGAGGGGGGAAGAAAACAAAAGAATTAACTGCAGGAAAAACACCAAAACAAGGTATTTAAGTGATATAATAAAAACAAATGAAAAAGCAAATATAATACTCAACATGGACATTCAAAACTCACTTTACATAGGGAGCTGAGATTATATCCAAAGGTTTGTGCATTCCGAGAACCTGCATTCATGTAGTTTCCCATTAACAATACTAGTTCCAGCAGCTTGCTAAAGCTTTTACTCTTCTTTATCTCTTCACAGGCAGCACTGACAGCCATGATGTCAGGTTTGATGTTGTTCACCTGCTCCTCAAACTGAAGCTTAAAAAGAATAGCACTGAGCCGTGGCCGCAGTCTCTTCACGTTGCTCATCTGATTGAAAAGAAAATAGGAGATTTCCTTTAAAATTCATGCTACACTTTGGCACTGTACAAATGCATACAATCTGTAATGATTTATTGGTGTGACAGGCTTGAAGAAGCAATATATCTGCTATAACTGATAGCAAATGAATGAATGAATGAGAGACACTTGGGTAAGCAACTGAAATCCCATCTTGTGGTTAATACAAACTGCCCCCATCCTTTCCCAATAACTAGTATGTGTAAGCAATAAAAGATAAAGTGTCATCATATATCACATCTGTCAACTCATATACCAAATCCTATAAAACTAATCCAAGTTTATGACCCAGTAGTTGCAAAGCAATAAAAGTAGTTCACAAATTTTGTATAACTCGGAATGCACCAAAACAAGGCAAATCTCATTTTCTGGTGCAAATATTTAAAAGCTGATTTCAATAAGACCTTACTATAAACTTGCAGGAAAACAACAGTTTTGAAAAATCTCAGCTATGAAATGGTTAATATAGCATATATTAATATATATACAAGTATTCATACCCCAGTATACTACTGGACTTTATACAGTTAATTAGGTAAAGCAGAATGCTCCCAGGGAAACAGTAGTTTCTGTAGATATATGCAAAAGACTTGGCTTTTTCTATGGTTTACTGGTCATGGATTTTCAACAGAAGTTTCAATCTTCCCATATAACTTAGGTCATTGAATTCCTACCCCAGAGATACTTTCCACATTATTTACTGTACCCAAACAACAAGCTCCAAATTTTATTGCTTCTTTAAATCAAGGAACATAGAATGCATTCAATAAATTAAATTCCTCCATCTCCCAAGTTTCCAATGTACTACTCATCCTTCCAACTCTATCACAGAAATCTTCAAACATTTTTAAAGTTTGGCATCACATACAATACCAGAAGATTTCTGTATTCCATTCTTGCTCCTTTTCTCCCTACCAGGCATTATATGTTCCTTGCTTTTTCCTTCTTCCACAGCAGAAATCCTGTTTTTTTCGTCCCTGCTCTGTGTTTCTGTTTGCATGTGAGAAACACTAGTCTCAAATTCTTCCACGAGCTTCTTCCCTCATTTTTCCCTATCCCTGTTTTCTCACCAATTTGATGAATTCTGTAAGACCTTCTTCCCCATACTTGTATTTTTCTTTCTCAAGGCAAGGTTCAAGCCAATAATGCCTTGACAATACCTGAAATCCTAAACTAGGTTTTGTTTTGTTTTGTTTTTTTAAAGAAAAAACTATCAGTACCTCTCAATGTAAGAAATAAAAAAGCTATCAGTACTTCGCAATGTAAGAAAAGAAGCAATAATATTGGCATTTCTCCTACAAAGTAATATGTTTCATACGATGGCCTTAAAAGTTTGCCTTTAAATTGGAAGCATCCCCCTTCAAACTACAGCGATACCTAAGGTTTTACAGAATATTTCTCAACCCATATCTAGTCTATCGATGTGAAAATAGCTCTGACAGTGCAATGTTCACAAGTTGTTTGGTGCTGATTATTCCGCAATAGACTCAGTGAAAAGGATAATGGTGACACTCTTCATCCATTTCAGTGTAAAGTCAAAAAAGTTATCTTAAGCTGATACTGAAGGCTGTCTAATCCAAAGGGTTTGATATAAAAGCAGAAGAGGATGGAATTTACAGTCTATTTTATTGGTTTTACTGTGACAGCAGTAGAAAATAAAATCAGGTAGAGTTAACATTTTATGCTACTAAGCCACTTCTGCAATGCCTGCCTGGCAGTGCAACCACCTGATGATGTCCCATTGAAGTAAACATATCATTTGCATTTTAATTCAGATAAGAAATCTTGAAGTAAAATAAGCAATCTTTTCCAATAACCACACTTTGTTTTGCATCACAGAGCAAAGCACATGAACAGGATATCTTTCAGATGAAACTAGGCTGAAAATCAACTCCACTACGGAGCTTTAGTCCACAGACTGCCTCCAGCCTGGTCCCAAAGTAAAACACTAAAATGTATATAGTTTGAATGTTAGCTCAGTACCAACAGTAGGCAGATATTCTGTACTCATCACACACTAAATAGCATCCAGTAGTGTGGTAAAATTCTTACTTAAGAATGGGTAAGCAAGGATAACGGGACTTGAATTTAAATAGGGCATTTCACAGTGAAATAGAAATGGAAATACTTAAAACCCACCTAAAATGAACATAGTGCTTTTACAACTTTACACCTAATTTAGGAATAAATACCTGAAAGAATATTAAGGAACAGAGGCAAATGTCACAAAGTCATTCTCCCAGCTCCACCAGGAAGAATCAGTATTAACTCCTTTTCCTCAAACAATTCACTTACTACATTTATATGTGTACTACACATATTGAGCATTTCGAGAAGAATATTCTTAATTTTAGGTTTTGTTCTCTGTTTAGGAAAAATTTGAGACTAGACTAGAAAAACACAAAATTCCACTGAAATTATCCAGATTTTTAATATTTGTCCCTATTCAGAGTGCAATAGAGATGGTCATTAATATCAAACCATGGGAACTAACAAAACAAAGTGTAAGTTGCATTGATTTTAAATGGTACCAAACTCAAGATACTACAGAACCAGCAGATGATGCATCATTTATTGACTCTTGGCTTCTCAGACAAGCAGATTCTGGAAACTGAAATAATCAGGTACTTTAGATCACAAAGATGTGTTACACAAACATGAGCAAGCACATACGCATGAAAGATGCAAAGTTTTCATCAGAACCAGTTGAACTACAACAAATTAAGAAGTTCTATACGTAAGTCTTAAGGATGGATACAGAAATATGTAATCTAAAAAATCAGAAACAGAAGCACATGCCAGAAACGCAACCGAAATGCCATTGGGCTTTTATCTATTATTGTTTTTTAAACACACTGAAATCCACAGTTCATGTACAATGCATGTTTTTGGTACTATTTGTTTACCTGTTTGCTAAGTCAATAATTGAGAAGGGAGGAGATGGAGAGTTCCCTTAGCAATACATGGCTTTCTTTGTGACATGTAGTCTACAACTATATTCAAACTGTAAAATCCGTACACCTTATCACAAGAGATGCTAAGATTTAAGTGCTGCGATTTTGAGAGGCCTATGTTCATGCCCTATAATCTTTTATACTCAGCATATATAGTATTTTACATATTATATATAAATAT
>NW_009210357.1:0-1976 GCF_000690835.1 Fulmarus glacialis
AATTCCCTTTCCGCAGCCCCTCACTCCTTCTCCCCCTCCGCCACAGCCCACCCCCCTCCATCGCCTCCTCTCTCCCCCTCGCCCGGCGCTACAGATAAACGCGCGCCCATCGGTGTGTGCGCAGGGGCTGGGTTGTGAAAGCCTCTCCGACCAACACCTTGAGTGCCCGCGCCCCCCTCCCCGCCCGGCTGAGGCTCCCTGCGCGCTCCAGTCAACCACAAGAGGGGACAATAAAGCCGATGTCCCTCACGTCGCCTGTTCATTTCCGGCAGAGAATCATTTAGATTGGAAAAGACCCTTAAGATCATTGAGTCCAACTGTAAACCTAACACTGCCAAGTCCACCACTAAACTATGTCCCTAAGCACCACCTCTACACGTCTTTGAAACACTTCCAGGGATGGTGACTCCACCACTTCCCTGGGCACCATTTACTCCAACCTTTTCACAGATGCGTATGAACGCATATATTTTTTTTTCCCCTTCCAACCAGGCTTTTTTCCTTCTTCCATTTCCCTCCTTAGCCGAGGGGGAAGCTCCCCGGTATTTGCAGGGGGTGCGGAGGGCGTTCAGGGGGACAGTGGCACTCGGGCACACACCTGAGCCACATGCCCCCGCCTTCGCATGGGAACCCGCTTGCCTCATTTAACTCCCAAGAAAACTGTTGATCTCCTCCAAGTGTGAGGCTGAACCTTTGCATTTAGTGCTCATGGCTGCGTCGCTTCCTCCCTGCCCCCAACCCCTTTTTTCCCCGGGTTCGTCCCTATTTTGTGTTTCCAGAGATCCCCGGGTCCCCCCGGCAGGGCTGGGGCAGCCACAGGGCGCGGGCTCCTGCGCCGGGACGGGACGCGGAGCGTTTGCTACGGGGGCAGGGGAGGGGGATGTGCCCTCACTTTTTAGCCAGCCGGACCAGGATGGGCTCTGTTATTATTCCTATTATTATTGTTATTGTTATTGTTAATTATTGTTATATTCCATTTAAAATTATCCCTTTGTAACTTGCAAAGTGCCTGTAAATTTACCTTAAACCTGATTTCTTTCCTAGCCAATGGTGTCAGGGGCCGGCTAGCCTGTCCCTCCGGAGCATTAACCCTTGTCGCTAGCTGGAGTGAGTGAGAAGCTGAGGTTTGGCCCTGAGGAGCCGTGTGTGTAGATCTGGCACAGCTTTGCTCCCTTAACTCCTGGATCTTTGTTTTGGTGGCGACCAGGGAGAGCAGGGAGCGCTGTGCTCGCATTTCCCTCTGGCTTTTACACACACACACACGCGCACACACACACACACACAAGTCCCCCTTTCCAACTTTCTGCCTTTTGCGCTTCCCTTCCAGTTTTTTCACTTCTCAGACCTACTGGCAGCATTTGCCGAGATCTAGATCCCCGCCGTGGTAAGTGATGCTTTTCTCCATTGCAAAACTCGCTCAGCTCTCGGCTCGCTGTCCCAGGGATGGGTGTAGAAGTTGTATTTGTTTGGAACAGCATTGCCCAACCCCAGTGGTTTCACGTCAAGCAGCACAGAGTAAAACTATTGTCGTGTATTAACTCTGAATGGGAGCAAACAGACCAAATAATCATTGCTGGCTCAGACAGTAGCATGGCACTAATGTCATTCTTTTTAAGTTTGCAGAGCAACTTTTTTTTTTGTTGTTGTTGTTATGGGGAAAGAGAGCCTGTGTTTGGGGTCTGATCTTTATATTTACATTACACACCAGACCATAACAAACTATACAAAGAATGCAGCTGCCATATGTGCTTTGTGAACATACAATTATGATTGGGGGGTTCATGCATTCAACCTAAGTGTTGCAGACACACTGATACCACTCCGCAAGGTTCGTGCAATACCTGTAAACTCACTCCATATTTGGGGGGAGGGGTTGGAGAGACGTTGCATTTTTAAAACCTCTTTTTTTTTTTTTTTTAAATCAACTACAGTAAATGCCTCCTGGACATTTATTTTTAATGTACAGTCTGCAGCTC
>NW_009210358.1:0-1888 GCF_000690835.1 Fulmarus glacialis
GACGGGGATGCTCTCAGGGACAAGAGATGAGAACAGGCATGGTCTCACGGGGAACGGCTGCTGGTCCGTGCTATCCCAGTGGGATCTGGAGGTGTCTTCCAGGAATGGAGCCCCAACTACTCCAGCCTGCCAGCACCCTCCCCATGCCAAGGCTGGGAGAGAGAGGAGACACAGGTCAGCGCCAGGGTGCAGATGCTTAGCAAGGGATCCTCCCCTGCTCTGTTTCCAGTGTACTGCAGCCTCCACTGCCCCAGAGCTCCGCAGAAGTGTCTCCTCTCCCATCCAAGCCACCGTCGTGTGTCTCTGTGGCACCACAGAGGCTGCCTCAGCCGCGATCCCCACGGTGGATGGGGACGCCGTGGTCGCTACAGGCCTGCACAGCCAGGGCTCCTGCTCCCATTGCTCGTGCTGTTCCAGATCTGCAGTCTCATCTGGTTCCATGCCCATGCCGACGGCTGGGCCCACTCGGGGGCCGTAGGCAGCAGAACTGCAGCAGAGGCGGCAGTCAGCGAGCTCAGGAAGCAGCAAGAGGCCCACATGCAAAGCGTCTCCGTTCACACTGGGTTCCCTGCGGGAAGCATGTCGGAGGGAGGCAGAGGATGGCTTCAGCGTTATCAGAGGCTCAGTGAGGATGGGTCGGCTTTGCAAAGCAACAGCCGGTGGAGCTCAGGCTTCATCAAGAAGAGGCAGCAAACACATGGTACAGACAGATGAAGTGTTGATCCCCAGAACTGAGTCAGACTGGATCCACCTACTAGATCCACCTACGAGGCATCAGTCCATCCACAGAGCCAGGACTGCTCTATGGAGGCCTTCTCTCAGGCTCATTCCATGTTGTACAGCTAGGAACAGCATCTGCCATGCGATATTTGGTCTCGGACCTTTCCCAGGCAGCGGTGAATGCCACAGAGGGCCTGTTGTTTGCGGGTTTTTTTAAAAGGCACTTTTGTTTTTGCCTCTTCCTCTAGGATGGGGAAGGCCTCAGGACCAAGGCAGGTTCTGGATGCGTACTGGACGTGGCCTTGAGCCTTCATGTCTACCAGTGGGGCAAATGACAGAGATGGAAACAACTGCTATTTTATGCATAGCACCCTCACTTTCAGATTAGGGTACGTTCTTAGCTAAGAAACCTCTTTTAAGGGAAGTTTTCTTGCCACATGGATTAAATGGACATGATTCTACGAGAAGCAATTAAATACCATCATAGCCTCTGGCAGGGTCAGCAGTCTGGCCACTGCTGCAGTGTGGCAGGGCATGCAGAAGTGCTGCGTGCTCCCATGGGATGAGTCCATGTATAGGGACCCTTGCAGTCCCAAATCCAGCCCTACAGCCCTGGTGGGACAAAGCAGCCCTCCTGCATGGGGTTTTCCCTGGCTCCAAGGCAGCTGTTCCTCCTGCTCCTTTGCCACAGCTCAGCGTTCAGCCAGTTACTCATTAACTCGCTTTACAGCCCAAGCCAAACAGCAACAGCACAGCCCGTGCTGCCCTGCACCTCTCCCAGGCGTGCAGCACCTGGGGCTGCTCCGCGCTCGCCATGCCAGCTCCGGTGCAGCTGCCAAGGAGCAGCGGGAGCCCTCTCTGTGTCCCCGGTGCCACGGCCAAGAGCCCAGACCCGTACCCCTCGCCTCTGCCTCGGGTGGGCACAGCCCAGAGCGGGGACGACCCTGCCGCCTCTCTGGCTGCGGGTTTGACTGCAGCAGGGGACAGGTTTGGGGATGGCCCAGGCTGTAGCTGTAGGATCGCAAGTTCGGTTTAGGAAGGGCAGCGACCGGGAGCGCCTGCAGTCCAGGAGAGGTTTAGGACATGCACCCACCTCCCAGCCTCTGCTGCCTGGGCCAAGAGCCAAAGGCAACAGAGCCAACGCTGTGCGAGCAACCCCGCCCCGGGC
>NW_009210358.1:1927-4958 GCF_000690835.1 Fulmarus glacialis
GGTCTGGGCAGGGGAAGCTGGGCAGCGATGGGTGAAGGATCTTAGGCTGCGGAGTGAGTGCTGAAGGCTTGGTCCCAGGAGACACAAGGCTGCTCCTGCTGAGGCTCTCCAGGCAAGATCTGATGCATGCCACGTACCTGCAATTTGGGGTGCCTGGGGCTGGTGCAAAACAGGCCGTGCTGTGGCTCTGTGGGGCTGTGGGCAGGCTGGAATGTGGCCATGCTGATGTCTGGGAATTAGCATCCAGATTGGTCCCACTCCATCTGTGATCTCCTGCCCAGCTGGCAGGCCCTGAGTTCATGGTCACGGTGCAGGAGATGACCTGGAAAGCCAGCGACTTACCATGTCAGTCCTGGAGCTGCAGGCAGGACACAGTGGGGAGAGACTTGGTGCCTCTGCCAGGGAAATGGCAGCCATTCCCCAGGTGAAAGAGGACTCTCCTCTTCACGTCTGCAGCCAGCTGGGAGAGCTGCAGCCGTATGTCCTTCTGCCAGTAGGAGTAGAGCAGGGGGTTCAGGAGGGAGTTGCACAGTCCCAGCAGCCAGAGGTAGTTCTCAATGACTTTGTAGGGGAAGCACTTGGAACAGACAGTTTGCACGACGCTGGCGATGAAGAACGGCAACCAAGACAGCGTGAAGCACCCGACGAGCACAGCAACGGTGCGCATGGCCTTCATGTCGCTGGTGGTGCGGAATGGGGGGCAGCCCCCCGCCAGTCCTGCGTGCTCCACTTCCCGGATATGCTGCACGTGCACAGAGGCAATTTTCAGCATGTCACAGTAGAGATAAATGAAGAGAAAGAGCGCTGGGAAGAAGCCAACGCAGAAGACGGTGAGCATGTAGGTGGGGTGGAAGGTTCTGAAGAAGGAGCACTTCTCGTGGGTGGAGATATTCTGAAAGTGTGGGGTGAGGACTGGGAGGAAGCCAACGATGGCAGCAACCAGCCAGAGCCCCACCAAGCGCACCCCGACCCGCAGGCCTGTCACCAGCTGGAAATAGTGGAAAGGCTTCCTGATTGCCAGGTGCCTGTCGCACGCAACCAGAATCAGGGATAGGATAGAGGCAGCAGAAGAGGAGGTCACGAAAGCCATTCTCAGGACACAGAAGATGTGGGGAGGATAAAAGGGCTGGGAAAACTCATCCATGACCAGACCCATGACCGTGAAGCCAACCATGGCATCCGCAACGGCGAGATTAAGGACAAAATAGAGCCCCTTGGAGCCGCTCTTCTGGATGAGGCGAAGGAGAACGATGGCCACCAGCGCGTTGGCAGTGATGATGAGCGAGGCCAGCACAGCGAGGATGGCTCCAAGGGCTGAGCTAGCCATGGCTGTCCCCTGTGGGGCACAGCCCAAGGATGGCACGTGTCCAACTCGATTCTAGGGCATCCCTCACCTGGGGCTTCTCGGCACGTACAGCTCAGCAGCCAGGCAGCGGGCAGCAGCGAGCACAGCCCCTCGCTCTCCGGGTGGTGCAGCGAAAGCCCTGGGTGTCGCGGCGTCTCTCAGGCTGGGGAGCAGAGCTCTGCTGAGCAGCTGCCTGCTGGCAGGCACCGGTGCACTCACAGCACCCGCCGTGCCCACAGAGGTCCCTCCCTCCAGCCACGTTTCCAGACAACGCTGGAGCAGGGGAGTGAGCAGCGAGCGCCTGGGCAGAAAGCTGGCACACGGGGTGGTGGTCGTCCCCCAGCCAAGCACCAAGGACCTGAGCAGAGCCAGTGCCCTGCTTTGACATGGGTGCTGGTAACAGGGAACAAGCAAAGAGTTCCCAACACCCAGCCCCACCGGTACGTGTAGGTGGCACAGCTCGTGGGGCTCCTGCGGGGTCACTGCCAGACCCAGGGCAGCCTCGTCCTGCAGGGACCACGAGAATAACACTGATCCCTTGTCGGAGCAGCAGCCATAAAAGCGACCTGGTTATAGTGGGGAAAAGTACTGATGAGATGTCTGATAAAATAGAGATGGAGAAGATGTCTGCCAGCCTGGGAAACTGGTGCATCCTTGACAGGCGCAGGTGGGATGCTGCAGCCCCCTTGACAAGCGCAGCTGAGAGCCCACGGCATCCTCAATAAGCCCAAAACAAAGAAACTGCAGGGCAAAGAAACCGTCTTAACCTACAAAGGGGCCTCCTAAGCAAGCAGAAGTCAGGAGCTGTTCCAGGAGCTGGTGTCCTCTGCCCACTTACGGATCCACATAAAAGTAACTGGCTACCTCCCCAAAACAAGCCTCTCTCCCTCCGAGAGCTCCCCCTCATGAACTTCTCTGCGCGATCCTTCGGACCCGCTGGGGACGCCTGGCTGACTGCAGGCTCCCTGACGTGGATCATCTCCAAAGAGAGACTTGATTGACCTCCCTCCTGGGAGCAGCTTAATGACCTTTACCATAATACTTTGAATGAAATATATATATACTTGCTACTAATACTAAAAAAAAAAAAAAAATTATATATACACACTTGCTTTACTAATCATAAGTGTATTTACCTTAGTAATAGTAACTTGTAACAAAGAAATTCACAGAAACAAAGCCTCTACATCCTTGTGTATTACAGAACCCTACGAACCCACTGTCACATCCTTTACGCTCCCGCAGGGTGGGTAACCCTCACGGGCTGTGACCACGACTGCTCCAGCCCGTTAAACAAAGCACCACAAGCCACCTCTCCTGCCTCGTGAGCTGGAAAAATCCGAGCTGCCAGGAAACAGGGCAGGGTCAAGCCTTTCTCTGTCAAACAGTAACCTGAGGAGCGCAGGCGGACGGGGAGAGGCTGAGAGCAGGACGTGGGCACTGCGGTGGGGAGGAAAGATGCAGCAGACATATGAATTGCAGCCACTATGGATGGAGCTGTGGAGTGGGGAAGCCCCTTGGGAACAACTGGGAGGGGCTCCGGTGGCCTTACACCTCCTCCTCTTTTCTTTGCCCAGGGAGACATTTGGGGAGCCTCAGCCCTGACGGAGGAGAGGGTCCAAACCCCACGGCATGAGATCAAAGTTGGGGAGAGGTTAGACAGAGAGAGGAGGAGTGGCAGGACAG
>NW_009210359.1:0-366 GCF_000690835.1 Fulmarus glacialis
TGCCGCCTGCCTGCAGCTCCTGCTCCGGGGCCCACCGGGCAGGTCCTCCCCACCTAACGGCTCAGCCGGTTCAGACCACCACGCCGCCCCCGCCAGTTTTAACATCAACATTTAAAAACGCTCTTAACATACGTGTCACGTATTTATACCCATTACGCGCGTCGGCATCAGCGCCAGCGCGGCCGGAGCACGCATCTGGTGCTGCCTGGTTGCCGCCACCCGCTTCCCGAGTTACGCTGCGTTGCGGTACCCGTTTAACCATGAAGGGCTCAGGCCATGAAGGGCTTTGCAAGCAGCGGGAGAGTTTGCACTCTGCTTTCGTATTTGCTCTGAGGAAATCCTTGGAGCAGATTGGCGGCTGGGGGG
>NW_009210359.1:394-1053 GCF_000690835.1 Fulmarus glacialis
AGAAGCCTGGAAGAAAGGATTGCCCTGAATGCTGCTCAATCAACTCCCTGTCAGAGCTGGTTCACATGTGCAAATAAATTGATAATGTGCCCTGACTCCATGTCACTGCTCTCGCCCTCTCCAGCAATTCACCTCACACGGCCAGGGCACTTACTAATTTTTTGAAAATAGCAGCAGTACGTTACAGGCGATGTTAACAAGCACACGCTTTATATATTCATACATGCTTAGATTTGGCATAACCTTCCTGATTCTTGAAATCAGAAAAAGGTACAGAGGGTGCACAAGTGTCCTTACCTTAGTGCATACTTCTCCCATCCTTACGCCTCTCCCTGGTGCATTGGCCTCCTGCTCCCTGACCTCTGCTGCCTTTCCTGGTGAGGACTTGCTTCAACTCCGTGATTGCATTTCAGTTACCATCCCAGGGCCTGCTGGCTACCTCAGTGGCATATTGGGTTTGTGAAACTTAAGCCAGGCTGCCTGCAAGGATTACACGGATGGACAGAGCCAGATCTTGGGAACGCTTCAGACAGCAGGATCCCAGGACCCACCTGCCAAAGTAAGTTTAGATACAGACGAGGTAACAGCGGTTAAGTCTTTTGCAAACATAAACTTCGATCTGCCTGTACACCCTGCTTCTCGTACTCTTTCCCATGGGA
>NW_009210359.1:1084-14986 GCF_000690835.1 Fulmarus glacialis
TTTCTTGTTTTTTTCCTCAGCACTTGCTTTTGGCTGTTGTTCATGCTGGTCCTCACCTTATCGACAGGAAGCAACCTGTCCCTGTCGATGGGTACTGGGCTAAATGGACCTCTGGTCCAAGCCAAGAGAGCAACTTCTCTGCAAGGGCCAGCTGTGCAGACCACAAGACACTGCCTTTCTCTGGAAGTTGGGCACCTAGATAACACTTCTGCACTTGAAAATGTCTTAAATCCCTGAAAAAAAAAAAGTCCTAGGCAAGGGACATGGGTATTTCACTAAAACCAGGAAGGGCAAGGAGCCCAACGTGCCGCTCTGCTGCCGAGCGAGGTTACACAGCACAGCCACAGAGCTGCAGGCATGGGAGCCCCGGTGGCACCCCATGGCCCCGTTTAGGTGGTCACCCTTGAGAAGGCCAGATCTCAGTTCAGAGAGACAAGTGGCCTTCAAGGGCACCCAGTTCTCTTCAATGGCCACAGAGAACTTAGGGACTTTGGGAAAACTGGTTCACTTGGTGCCCTGGAGTTTAGATGCCAGTTAGTTGCTAATTCAGGCAGACTAAATCCTACTTTTAAGCCAGTTTATTTTAAACTCCTGGAGAATGTGGTAGGATTTGGTCCAGCCTATCCCAGTTGGCACTTCAGCTACTGGAGAGGAAAATGAGCCAAGATTCCCAACCCTGGGCTCAGAGAGTCCTTGCCCTGAAGCAAACTCCCTAATGCTCGCATGAAGCTGCTCCACTTTCTGCAGCCAAGAAGAAAGATAAGTCTCTTTTACCTCTGAACCAGGGCTTCCTGTTTACCAAGAAGAAGAGATAGTGCTATTTTATCTTTGTTTCGGATCGTCCAGCTGCTGAAGGATGACTACATGTGCATGTCCCTCCTCGGTGCTGGCAGCGGCAGGAAGACAGAGGTTTCTTCTGTCCTCTTCCATGGACCTCCTCCCTGCCAATAACTCCAAGGGTCTTTGCTGGTACCTCTGCTGCTGCCCAGTGTTCCTCAGCAGCAGATGTAGGGCAGAGCCAACACAGTGCTTGACATTCACACGTTGTCTATGATTTTCTCAAGGAGACCAGTGAAACTAGGCAGCTCGTACATTTCCTCGTGTGGTTGTGTGGCAGAACCGAAACAGCAGCAATGAAAATAAAGTCAACGGCCAACAGCATGTCAACTCACCCTTGGAATATTAGCTTTTAAAGTGCAAAGAATAGGAGTGTTTTGGCTTGATAACATAAATTTTACTGAAACTAAGATTTTCAGATGAGAATTGGCCACCACATACAAACATCTGAGTGAATTTTTGCAAAATACCTATTAAAATCTTTGGAAGGGAAGTTAGCGATAGCCTAAATTGAAATGCACTGAAGCAGTTGTCATGTGCATGCTAAAAAAAGATTATAAACTCTTTGGACTAAAAAAATTGTTGAGAAACGTAAGTAGGTGCAATTAAAGATTTTATCAGAAGGGTAATGTTCTTCTCATTTAAATGCTTCAAAGTGCAACTTATCTTTCAGCTCACATGGATTTTCTTTAATTATAGTAATTAAAGCTCCTGCTATAGATATGATAGCATGCCTGTTGTTCAGTTTTAAATCTGAGTTTTTTAGTAAAGTACTATGCATTCTGAATTCATATACATCAATATAAATTTGCAGCAGCTCCGTGAAGGTGAGTAGAATGACACCAGTTCACGCCAGAATAACTTTAAATCAAATCTGGTTCTTCGTGACAACATTCGTTCACTGATAACTCCCTCTATTCTACAAGCAGTATCTGAATCTCACTTGAAATCTATAAAGTTCTGCAGCAGAAAAACTTCCTGAATTTCTACTGTAATTCTCTCTCTTCTGCATACACGCAGAAGGTATTAAGATGGAAAACAAGGAAGAAACAAGAATATGTGTGGTATTTCCTTACTGTCCTCCTGGACAATAGAACAAGGCCACAGCACTGAGACCTGCACAGGTCACATTGGTACTCAAATTCGTTGGTATGTGGTATTAGTGGATTTAGATCAATGGTTCCAAAATTTCAGGGGTCAATGAGCCACTGTCCATTCCCAGAACTTCTTAAGTACCCACTACACATTTTTCATAAGGCTCCATCTACTCTCATCATCAAAGTTTCAGCTGACAGCATAACAAAGATAATGTAAGGCCTAGATTTTGTGGGCCATTTCTACAGCCTCATTCTCTCTCCCTCCTTTCCAATGAGTATTTACCTCCCTAGGAAAACTTACCAATGTTTTAATGGTATAATAAAGTCAATAATAAAAACTGTGGAGTAATACATATAGTATGTAAGCTGTCTTGAATCCACAATCTTAAATCAGAGAGGTTTGTGGAAAGGGCATCTTTTGTCAGCTGAGATGAGCAGCCTTTCAGCAGGGAATGAATAACGGTCTGTTTTCCCAAGGAAGCACATTACTCCATTTCTTTCCTATGCTACTGTAAAAAATCTGAAAGAGTGAATAAAATAATAGGGAAATAGTTTTGCACTTAGGGAATCAATGAATGGTCTGAGGGATTCATTAAAAAAACCATAGTAGTTTAGGTGTGGGTCTATCTATATCATGAGGAAAAACAGTCTGTGAGTAGATGCACTGTCAGATCAATGTTGGAGGAGATAGCTGTTGAATAAATTCAAGGACAAACAAATCCAGGCTGGTCGCATTTCATGTTTGCATTCTTCACGTTTGACTAGTTGACTACAGTGGTACAGAAAGACCAGAGAGAAAAGGAAAACATCATTCAGTGGGTAGAAAGCAAAGGCAGAATTAAATGTTTCCAAAAGGAGCTTAAAGCACGGAAGTTGTGGGAAGCCTTCCCTAGTTGTTTGTAACCCTTGTTTAGGCTTGCCTACTGCAAGCAGGGCCTGATTCCCAGTGACACCTGATTTTTCACTGCAGTAATTCCTGGTCAGCACACACTGATGTAAGGATGTATTTATTGATGGTTCTAGTTCCTGTTTCCAGAATAGAAAAGCAGGTAGCCAGATAGCCTGGCTGTAACACATTGTATGACCCCCAAATTTGTCCAATGTGTAATCTAGATGAAAGAATTAAAAAAGACTTGCATTATCCATTTCGAATCAGTGAGTCTACTTTGACCAGCCTTCACTTTCCCATTTAGAAGGAGTTCATCCAGTTTAAAGTTTACTCAAAAACAGCTGAGGTAAAGCTCTAGTTGCAATGTATGCTGAACTAGAATTAAATTGCCTTTAGTGCAGTGAGTTTGGATGATGTAACAAAACTTGGTTGAAATCAATTTCTATAGAAATGATTGAAGCTAGAATAATTCCCACTACAAAGAATGACAGAAGCCTAATGAGAAATGCAAATGGTATAAAAACCTATATACAGGACTTTGAGCTTTAATTTGCACCTTCTCACGGCTCTCAAATGTATGAATTACACCAGATCATAGTCTTTTACAGTTCCACATTGTCAAGTGTCTATAACAGTGTCTAAAGACTCGTCCCTGTTCTACAGTAAATAATCAGGCAAATGATGTGTTCCTGAACTGAGTCAGTTCAAGAGGTGAAACTGAGGTGAAATCTCAATAAAGGCATGTCAGGCTGCAGTTTTCACATGTCCTTATTAGGTCCATCATTGTCTTTAGCTGGATCTACAACCCATGCGAAAATACTAGACCTCCTTATCTTCCTAATCCACTGCAAAAAGCGTATCTACAGTTCACAATAACAAATACTTTATATTTATCTTTTCCTGATAAACACTGTGAAATTAGCTAATGCATAGAAAGAAGTATTTTTTTTTTTATTCTTATTAGAACTGTTTTGATAGGAAAAGTCCTAGTAGATTTTCATTTTCACCATTTATACACCATTTCTGAATTTTTTGCCCTGCTCTTCTCAAAATATTAAATTAATTAATATTAAATTAAGGGACTGGAAAGTTTAGGGTGGGTGGATATTTTATAAAGAGAAAGCAAAACCAAAATTAGGTAAATCACAAAAGCACAAGGAGGCCCCTGAAAACAACCTTGTTGCCAGATGCACATTTTTGTCGTAACTTGCTGATCCATTCATATCATAATAAAGGGTATCCCCAAGAATTTGTCAGGATAACAATCTATCTTTTAAAGGATCATATCATCAGAGTGGTAGATCTGGGAACTGTAGGTCCAAACACCACTGACTGTATGGTAGGGGCAATAGGAGTTTATATTTGTCTGGATAAAGCTTAGGCAAGCTTTCATGTTGAATCCTTTGACCCTGTTCCTCCCACTCCCAGCCTCTCTCTCCTTTTCCCCTTTCAAAAAAAAAAAAAACCCCATTTTGCCTGGACACAGCTGAAACAGTCTGATACTGCTCATTATTCTCATGACAGCTTCATTACTGTTTAGTTTGACGGGGGTGCACTTTTTTGGTTTTGTTTCAATGCAAATATCTCCATGGCTTTTTCACTGTTCCAGTTTCCTGCTGGATTCCTGTCATGTCTTAAAAACGGCCAGACCGGGTCGGACCGAAGAGCTGTTCAGCCCAGCGGCAGTTGCAGTTGCCTGCAGAAGGCTGCGAGAACGGGGCAGGTATAGGGAGACACTCAGCACCCACTGCAGCTCACGGCACTCTGCGGCTCAGTAACGTCCTGGGACAGGTGGGGTATCCCCATGGCTTACAGACTTTGATTAATTTTTCTTCCATTGATTTGTCCAGTAGCTGCGTGAGCCCCTGCAAAGCTTTGGCACCCACCAAGTCCTGCAGCGTTCTAAAATTCAGTTACAGTGCTGGCTAAAAAGCACCTCTTTTTATTTGTTTTGGACTTTTTACCTGCCCATTTCTTTTGGTTTCCTCTAGTTCTTCTGCTTTGTGGAAGAGGGAATAATCACTCCCTAGTCCCTCTCTCTATGCTGCTCATGGTCTTAAGACTCATTGTCAAATCTCCCTTCTGCTCCTTTTGTTCTACTCTGAAGAGTCCCGGACTATTTAATCATTTGCTGTGTACCATTTGCTTCAGCTTTCTTGCCCTTCTTTGAACCTTCTCTTGTTCTTTCTAGCATGAGAGAACTGGAGCTGCAGACAATATTCAAGATGTGAGTTCACCATAAATGTCCTGCATACTATGCTTATGTTTTCCTCTCTATTCTTTCCTTAATCGTTCCGAATGTTATACTCCCTTTCCTGCTCCACCACTGAGCACTGGGCTGACCACTTCATAAAACTGTGTGTCGTAACTCAGGGATCTCTCCCACCCGAGTCCTAGCACTTCTCTCTCTGCATGCAAAGTTAGGATTGTTTTGACTTTCCTTTGCTGTTATCAACATTGATTTTTTTCCTGCCATTTTAACCCAATAACTCATACCTCAAAATCCTTTTCCCAGCTGACTTTCATTTTTGCTACCTAGAGTAACTTACTGTCAGGAAACTCTCTCACCTCAAACCATGCTTCTTTTTCCAGATAACTTCTACGTGAAACAACACAAGCCCACGGGCAGATTTCTGAGACTTTCACTGGTGACTCCCCTCTCCTCCCTCCTCCCAAAAACCTCCAGTAGAGCTGTGAGATTTTTTTTTCTACAAAAGCTATACTGATTTTTCCTCATTATATCACATACGTTCATGCACCTGCTACTTACGTTACATATTATAGTTTTTACCCAATTTGTTCAATATTTCTGCAACTCTTTATGGTCACTTCAGGTCAAATATCAAAACATAAACATAAAGCATTTGTTGTGATAATCTGCTTTTTTTTTTTTTTAAAGCTGGGCCTTTCTAAATTTCATGAGTTTCATTATAGTCAATGTAGCATTAGAAAGATTCAGCAGCAAAACTTTGTCTTTCACAAAAAAAATGGTGTCACTCTATATTGATTAGTTTTTGTTGGTTTTTTTTAAAGGAAAATAGATAAGCCAGATCAACAACACAAAGTTGTTAATCACAACACTATGAATAAATTGTGAGATAAACATAATTATTGTCTGGCAAACTGACCATGATTTTTAGAAATATATTAACTCTACATAACAACAAACCAACTAACCTGTTTAAAACATTTCTGCTCCCGCATGAGACTCATACTGCATTTCTCACTGTGATTTCTGCTTAGCAATCTAATAATTTTGTTTCCAGTCTAGCCATGAATTTCTTAGTGAATTATCTTTGCTGGAAAAGGAAAGGTAGTTCATCAAAGGTAAAAGTTCAATGTTTGCAAACACTTTTTTTCTGATTAGAGGATTGGATGTCTTCATCTCCAGAAACAGTAATCCACCTCCATGCATGGAATGCTAAGGAGCATTCGGGGTGCTCCTTAGCTGCGGGTAAAGCAGATGCAGAGCAATCACGGGGCTGCTCTCAAATACTCCTCCAGCGCTGGGGGGCTCGTGGCTGCCTGTTCCCCCGTGCAGGAGGTACAGGCGTGGTGTCAGGGGGAGGTGAGGGGCTGGTTCAGTGCCTGTTCCTCACCTGTCACGGTGTTCGTGGGAGCTCGTGTCAGCATTGCAAATGGGACGTTTGCTTAGGGCTGCTCTAACGGGGACAAACTGCTCCCCCCAGTCCGGCAGCTCCAGAGAATGGACATTTAGAGGCATTTGGTTCCCTGTTGGTACGTATACCAGCTTCAGCTCTGGCACAGTGGGGGGATCTGACAAGAAGAATGATGATGCTGAGCAAGCAAAAGGGTGCAAGAGAGCCAGCGTGGATGGTACGCAGGGTTTGCATCACCTGCTTTGGAATAAACCCGGCACATGAAGTAGTCACTGTAACAACACTCAGCCTTTGTGCTTTTTTGCTTTTCTTTAGGCGGTGCTGTCTCCAGATTAGCGTTTTTGGACAGGCACTATCTCTGAAGACACAACAGGGCACAAAGCATGCTCTATTTCAGATGCTGTCATTTCCCCATGACCAGCAGCAGTCTGTGCTTTGGTCTGAACCTTTCTGACAGCATTATGTCAGTCCCCCTCCATGCTCGTCTTACTATGTTTTCTGTTCTTTCTCCAAGTGTCTTGAGCATTGCTCCAGACACCCATTTGATGCTATAACGTAGCGTTCAGAAAGAGAAAATAGCGTTGATTCAAGGCAAGGGAGGGAGCAAGTTTTGGAGTTTTATGTAACTCAGTGGCGCTCTGTAGTTATTTAGTTGCATTGAATAATTCAGTGGGGAGGCTGTCTGAAACGCAGCAGCCTCTTTGTATCCTATGAAAGGTGATGCATGCTCGTAGGCCTTCAGGCATCTATCCAGCAACCGGCACAGACTTTCTTTTAGAAACACATGCATTTATACATTCAGAGACTAGCTCCCAGCACCCCTCCAGGCCCTCTGCCAAATCTTCTCATTTTCACATTATAAGGCCAAATCCCGTTCACAGTCAGCATCACTCTACTGCTTGCAGCAGAGTCACCCCAGAGTCACATTGATGCAAATGGGTTTGCTATAATCTTCAGTGTTTCCTCACCCCAGCACACGCCGTCCTAAACCTTCTCCCCCACCTGGCCAGTAGTGCTCCCCTGCCTGCTGACCTGACACACAAGCTGACGCACAGATACCAAACCAGAAATATCAGTCCCCAGTTCCAATCAGTACCCAGACAAGCACCAAAACATATGTGACAGCTGCTACTCACCCCTGAGCCCTCACACCAGACATCGCCAGAAACCTCCCTGCCAACGCACCCCAGGCAAATGTCCCAACCACCTCCGCTCAAGCTAATTTTTCTGCATCTCCTCCCACAAGAAACCTGACCACCACCACCCCACGGTGAGGGCAATGACCCTCCTTGGGGACCTTTCTTTCTCTCATCAGTCTTCCCCATTTCCATGCAGCTTACCCTTCCCTTGGAAATCAGGCATCATCCTAAGGAATAAAAACTGTTTAAAACCCTGTAGACCATACCTGGTTTCCTCAGAGGGTTGCAACTAAAAAGCAAGGGGGCAGTGCCGCAGAATTACATGGGCATCCTCCTTCTGGGGACTCCTCTGCTGGCATTTGACATGGACCTGGTCGGAGGGATGCTGCTGCATCTGCACAAACTGCTGCAGTGAAGCCTCGGAGTTTCTGTCAGGCTGCTGGATGAAATCACAGCTTCCTTGCTGGTATGCTCTGGCTCCTTTTCAGCTTCACACAAGCAGCCTGTCCTGCAGAGGTTTGGAATTTGGAGGTTGCGCTGGTTTGTTTTTCTTTGAGTTGCTTGTGCTACTGTGTCTGCAGTGCTGCTGGAGAAAAAAAAAAAAGGGGAAAGAAAGAAAGAAAGACAAAAAGAAACTCGTGCAGGCTTTTACTGTCAGTGGTGCAGGAGGATGAGTAAACAATGCAGATAGCTGAAAAGATTGCACTAAGTGGTGCAAGAGGCTAAAAGCTTTCCGATATGCCATTCCATTGTGTTTGCTTGAGTATTGTATATAGACATATAAAAAGGGAAAAATTCAGCCTTAAGGCCATGTTCATGAACTGAGATGACTGTGTGAAGAACTCAAAACTCTGTCCTGTTCTGACAAAAAAACTTTCAATCAGCAAATATGAGCTGATTTTCAAAAAAAAGTTTCTGTTCTCCAATTGGTGTTGTTTCTCTAAGCACAACATTAAAAAAAGAAAAGGGTGATCAAACCATGCAATTCAAAATCTGCACATGCATCTCTGAGTCTGCAATTTTAGATGTCTCCTTTTGAATTTCCATCTGCAAGGACAGCAAGGCCAGGATCCCCTTATTCTAGTCACAATAAAGAAATTATATTTGTTCTAAAATACCAAATTACATGATCTAAATGTGAGTGATCCCAACTGCATAGGCACCAACTCTCTTATGGCTAATACTGGTGTGCTGGTTTCAGCTAAATGGGAAGAGATCTAGAGCCACGAACCCTTTAAGTCAGTGATCTGCCTTTGCACTGTGAATGTACTGGCATCAGCCAGGTGCCAAAAGCACAGCTAGAACTGAGAAGTCACTAACTCTTGGTGCACCTCCTTGATGAGCACTGAGCTGAGCTGTCAATGCAATATTTGTGTTTCTCATGAAGAATTGATGGTTTAGCCTGCTTCTTTGAGCTTCCCTGCCACATAACACCATGCCAATTTACCCATTAGTCTTAATATACTGAATTACCTTTATGGCTTCCTTTGTCAGTACAATACGGTCTGGAGTTTTGCCTCAAATGTTTGCTGGGCACGTTCGTTTTTTACTTTCTGCATAGTCACAGCTACATCTCAGGGCACAGTTTCACTAAGCCCAGGTGCTGGAAAGGGAGTGCTCGTGCTTGTCTGGTCTTGCAGTCAGCTGGATCAGGTCACTGACCCAGCTGAAAAACAATCTGCTATTTTTCTAGGGCAAGTTTTCAACCAGATCAGCTTGCTGACCTGCTTGATGGCATAGTCACGAGTACTGTGCCAACACAAGGGAGGAGGGGGACATGCATCTGCAAGATGAAGGGCAGCGCCATCCATTTTGATTTCAGTCTGCATAGCAGTCTCTTAAGCCTCACCATGAAGGCAAAGTTTACCATACACTCACTGAGCAACCCAGATGCTGGTTAAGCACAGTTGTGTTGTGCTTGAGTCTGCATTTATAGTCACCAGACCTACACCACCTTAACTTCAGAGGATTTACTCCAAATTTGTAGTTGTCTGAGGGGGTAACTCAGGCAATCTCTGTGCAGGGAGCAGCTTGTATGAAGGAAGAAGATACAGATCACTGCCAGTGCAATGTGCTGAAAACATGTAATCACTATTTAATTTGACTTCTCAATTTTGGCAAGCTCTTGGAAATTCTCCAGATGTAAAAGTCCTTCCTATTCTTATACCAGGAAAAAGCTGCTTCTCAATTTCAAGGAGACAAAACCTGGCACAGGAGGCTATGAAATACTATAGCGGAATTTTCTGTCTGACACAGAAACCTAAAACAATTCCTGCATTGGTGCTGTAGTATCTCCATGTCATAAGATGACTGGGAAATCTGTTTGTACATCTGCCTGGGCATTTACAAAAATTTTGATAGCTCTTTAGAGTTTTGCTTGGAAGTTGTACATCGGCAATAGGCAGATGGGGCTTGAAGTTTGTCTCATCTAACTTCTCCCCCCAAAAAATTAGACATGCAATCTAAAACAAAATTCTTATATGGTCAGTGAGGACAGACAGGAACCTCCAGAAGACAAATCAGTCCATCCTAACACAGATATGCTGCATAAGTGGGGTGAACTGACCCCTGAAATTGCCTCTCTCCCTCTCTCTCCACTGACGATAGAAGAAGCCAAGGCAACTGCCTTAAACTGAAAAAGGAACGGAACTCCCCTGGGCTCACTAAAGGACTGATATGAGCCAAAGAAAACCCAGATTCATGAGGATGAAGTGGGCTGTGAGGGTAATCTAGAGCTGTGTGCATCAGGTGCTAAGCTATGCACAGGTCTGTCAGAAACTCGTGAAAGCCTATTTTCTTCTAACTTCTTGAGCTGTCATTTGCCTATGGAACAGGAAACCAGAGCATCCATAGGGTTGGAGGTCTGGTACAGGGTGTACTTAGGCCACTGGGAAGACCCATGGCCCATGCAGTTGTACTGGGTTGGAAAGGGGGGGCTCCTCTCTCAGGTAGGTGACTATTGTGGGCACAGGAACCTCATGCTGAGCAGGAGTGCCGAGGTCCAAAGCCAGGGTAGAGTTTAGATCCTGCTTACCTTGAGGGTGTGCCCAACATACTCGGAGACAAGCACAACCACCCGATGAAGGTCCAGAAGTCTGCAACACCTTGAAGTTTGGAAGTGCTCTTCTGTCAGAGAGTGGGAATGTCAGGCTTTCAACTCTATACGTTGTACAAAGTCAATTTGCCACTTGCTGGCTCCAGTCCAGGCAGGACATAAATCTTACCACGAGTACAATTTCAAACAGACACTTTTGCTCAGTCCAGATCGCAAGTATGTGTAATTTGGGAACAGAAAATCCTAAATGCTGCACGCACTCAGCTCTGAAATGGTACCATTTCCATGGCCTGTGTGTGTCACAGCTGACGGCAATGGAGCCCGAGCGATGGAAATGGCTTCCTCCAGGCAGAGCAGGTTTGTTGCTATGCTATTTCCGAGCCCTCTGCTTACTTCTGTTACTGGAAATTACTTACATTTGTTTCTAAATCTGTCTCTATTGATTAGCACTTAGTAAGTGGCTGCATGGCTTAATATAATGATCATAGCTCTCGCTCCTTTTGTTATTCCTGATGCACAGAAAACTGTTCTTTCTTTTTTCAGTTGCAGGATGTTCTCGTTGCCTCAGTTTAGCGCTGTGCATACTTCACAGCCCAGGGTATTTGGGATTTTCTTTTGCAGTATTTTACACTGGCAACAAATAGAAAACAAAGTGCATATTACTCATTTTGAATGAAGCTATGACTATCTACCAAAACATTAATGAGGTATAAAATATCACATAGCTCATCAGTTTTTATTGCACTAGGTATTTTGTTGGCTATCTTTATGCTTGGTTTTCCCACAAGTATATTAGTTACACTTACAAGTACTTTTGGTTTACACTGCTTCTAAGTCTATGCTTTGACTGAAAAATTGATCTTTTATCAGAGGAGTCCATTGATATTTGCCTTTAATTGCATTCATTGCAAATATCACATTATACCATTACCATTACCTGACAAGCTGCTGGATTCTCTCTGTACTGGTTTCCTGATTGTGGCATTACACTTTTTGTGATTACATCTCTAAATAAATTTTAGTTAGCTCATGCATTCCAGCTCCTTTCCTGAGGAAAACTGGGTATCAGATGTCAATTATTGGTTACAGAAATTTATTCAGCCATTTTCTTCAGCACTTTCTACTAATTTTCATCCTGGTAAGAGAGTTAGTTGAAAACACAGGTAAAATTATACATGGTTACACAAGCGGTCAAAAGTAATTCTCATCAATGTTTGCTGTATATGTTCAGTCAGATGCTCAGCAAGACGGTAGCAATAGCTCCGGTGTAGTTGAGTGGAAAGAGAGTATATGGACTATTATTGTATGCAGTGTGTCCAGTCATGTGATATTCACCTCCTAGCCCTTTCCAGAATAGCCCTCTAACGCCTGCATCACCACAGATTGGTATAAGTTATGGGTTTCCAGGGTTTATTGGGGAAGAGGATCAAACGGACGGTTTAAGTTCCTGTTGAGGTTTCTTGGGGAGTTCATCTACCTGCATTTCCCAGGAGTGCTGCTGTACCATTCGCCTTTGCCTCCAAACGCTGCAGCGGTCCCTGCTGCAGGTCTCCCAGCCACAGGCCACAGTCTCAGTGATACTGCCAAGGGGAAAATAGAAGTTTCCCGGTGGCCACCACTGTGCTCCTTTTCAAACTGGCAGAGCTGTGGTGCAGTAGTGCCAAGCTCCTGATGGGGACACAGATAGATACACTCATTTCCCCATCCAGCAGTTCTGCAGTTGCTAGTCTTCATTTTGGGACCCAGGAATATCAGTTTATGGTCAAAGTCTGGATCTAAAAAAGGTTGCAAAGAGCAGTTTCAGGTGCAGCATGGAGCCATCCCATCGAAGGTGTCTGACGACAACATCATGAATTTCGGGAGCCATCTTTGAGTCTCTGACTCTCCCTGCACAGTTCTGACGTGTCCTGAAATCATCTCAGCTATCTCTCAGCCAGTCATGACCAGCAGGAAATGAGAGATGATCACTCACCTTCATCTCCTTTCTGAGAAAGGGACTTTAAACTGATGCTGACACTGGGAGACCAAGCGGAGTAGCCCAGCAGATTATAATAGTACTCCATCCTCTCCCATTGTACAACAGAGCTCCCATTTGAAAACTTACAAGAAACTACTGCTTCAGGTAGGCGGAACTGGTGTCCAAGTCACCGTGGCTATAGACAGAATTGATATGAACACCATGGAGACAGAAGGAAGACCCTTGTATCTGGAATAATGTCGTTACTGTGCATAAGCAAGGTCAGTTTTGCTTACGCTGGTGTTGACTTGCCAGGTCAGTTCTTGAATACATATTTTTCACAAGGCAGTACTGGAGACCAGAGGCTCTCCCCTGTGGCACGCACTCTGGATACCAGCCGCTTTAACACATCCTACTCACACTGAACACACTCAGGAAATCACGCTCTAACACTTTGGATGTCACAAGAAGTGTCACCTCAGTAGCACTAATGCTGTCCCAGCCAATGCTAGCAATGCTAGGCCCTTTAAGAAAGCTAGATGTCTGTTTCTGTTAACACAAAATCTTTAAGAGATGGATGAAGAAGATTACAAAAATTAGAAGATAATACTAATGTAGACAGCTGATGCTGATTTAGCTGCCACATATGACAATTTTTAGTCATCCTTCAGAGGATGCTAATCTTTATCTTGGCAGGCTGATAAACAAAACCACAATCACAGGATACACAAATGACTCATCCCGGAGGGCTCCGTTTCTTCAGCGCCAGCGTGATGTTCCACCTAAAACACATAAATGCAGAACGTCATTTCAGAGTCAAGAAAGGCTGGGGGTGGTATCCTCAGCTGTATGCTCCACTGCTCTCGCAACAGCCTCCCTCCTGACCCTGCGTACAGTGTAACAGCTCCTATATTCTGCTCGTAGGACTGTAAGAGAAACACAATGCAATTCAGTCACAAATGGAGGCTGTCATTTCAATAAAACGGCCAGAATCAAATTGTGCAGGTACATTCAGGGAGATACCCATTTTGAAAGGAGATGCTAAGAAAGTTCCCTTCCTTAACTTCACCCTGACCTAAAATAAAAACAAACAGCAACTCACATCTCTAATCTTAATATTTAAACACTTTCCAATGAAAGAGAGACATTTCTGTCTCATTCCATTCTGATTTTGGTTGCTGCTTTTTATTACTAAAATGGGAGGAAAGATGGTCTTGTGATTATAGTCGCAGGCTACGAGTCAGGAGATCAACCTTCAGCTTTTCAAAATTTTCCTCAGCAGCTTTGGTCTCTGTTCACCCTAGGAAA
>NW_009210359.1:15206-17973 GCF_000690835.1 Fulmarus glacialis
AAAGAGAAAGCCTGTTGTCCTCTAATTGCGGCACAGATGTTCCAGGAGAGCTGGTGGGTGGAAGCGTCATCAGTGATTCTACCACCAAAATCGGTGTCAGAGGTGATGAAGACAGGCCACGTTGTGATCAATGCTAGGGAAATGTAGTTTATATACAGGACCTATCCAGAAGCCCTTTGGAGTCAGCATGGTGTAATGTCATTGCCTGTTATTAATCTGATCAGTCAAGCCAAGACCTGCCATGTGTTTGGAGACACAGGTTTCCCAGGGAACACAGCATTGTGTCCTCTTCCTTGGACATTATCTGCCCTTCATGCCTAGAAGAAGGCTGAATTTGGGTTAATGCTCTAACTTCAGTACAAGCCCTTGCCCTCCAAGGTTTGGCTCACAGACTTACAAAGAAACATACACCATCATGCAGGATCCCCTCTTGTCCACCCCTGCCTGGTCCCCTGCTGTATGCGCAGTGATTCTGCACTGTTATCAAACAGCAATTTCACGTAAAAGATGGGTCTGGTGCATAAACCTTAACTACAGCTGATGTGAAATACGACGTCTCTGTCCTACACAAAACAAACATTTAAAAATAGGGACACAACAATCTGTTTTTCTCCTGCTTTCTGTAGTATTCCTCCGTTGTTGGCCAAATTGTTCTTTGAATAGATCTTTGAACCGTTCTTTCAATAGAGCTGCAAAAGGTCAGGAGCACCTTTGATATAAAAAATGCTGGATTTAAAGTCTGGTGATTGGATCAAATTTTGGGTAACTAGGTCTAGTTACATTTCCAGCAGAAAATTTGACTAAATGAATGTGCTCTATGCATCTAAGGCACTGTGATTGCTCATCTTGCAAGCAAGCTTGGGGTAAGCATTCAGTGGCATACAGATTGATACGTGGCCATGTAAATACAAAAATGCAAGTTCCCAAATATATTACAGGCTGAGCTTTTCCATAGCAATGTGACATGGAAACACCAAGTAGTTTTACCCATGCAATCTTGTCAATCTATTGCCATTTACACTGCGGTACTGCCTAAAGGCTAGCCCGTTCAGGGTCCCATTGTGCCAGGTGTGGTACAAGTAAAGGACCTCCTTCCTTAAAGCAGGTTGCAATGTTTGGAGGCAGGGGAGATCTTGCTGCATTCATTGTGGAATTACATGCTCCATCTGACGATGTTCACCGCTTTGTGGGAAGTTTGCAAGGAAAGAAACAAACACAGCAAGCTAAAGCAGAAAGGGCTGCTGCTTATAAAAGCATTGCCCCGAGAGTGAATTCTGGCTGCCTCGAGCCGTTGGAAACTTCTGAGAGGGCAGGCCGTGGCAGGAAATAAAAAAGCACATTGAATAAATCACTTGATGCTCTGATTAAGAGGCATGGGACTGCGTATCATGTGATAGTTAAAGCCGTAAGCTCCAGCCTTGAAGACGTTATTTGGTTCACGAGCAGTCTGAATGGGCAGATGGTATTCATGAGCAGGATTACTATTTCTAGCAAAACAGGTCAAACCAAGTCACTTAGAAATGGAATTAAAATGTAAAGATCGTTATCTCTGAAGGTGTATGACTTTTTAAAGACAGCTAATGAATCAGGCTCATTATAATTGCATCATTTTAAACAACGAAATCATTCTGTGTAATAGAGAAAAACTTTGCCTTTGTTTCCTTTCTGTCAGCTAACTACACAGCGTTTTCCGGCATGAAATTTGCCTCCAAATAGTTGGCTGGTACTGACCAAAAGTATTCATTTTCCTAAACTACTCAATAAGGCCACGAGACAGCTAATGAATCACGCTCATTATAATTGCATCATTTTAAACAACGAAATCATTCTGTGTAATAGAGAAAAACTTTGCCTTTGTTTCCTTTCTGTCAGCTAACTACACAGCGTTTTCCGGCATGAAATTTGCCTCCAAATAGTTGGCTGGTACTGACCAAAAGTATTCATTTTCCTAAACTACTCAATAAGGCCACAGGCTGAGTGACATTGCGTCGTGAGTAAAAGCAAACGCTACAAATAAATAAAGCGTGGTTCACTTACAGCGATGCCTGCCTTTCTGAACAGTACCCAGCCTTGCTTTCCTATGGCATTTCTGTAAGCAGGCTCCTTGATGGGTGGCTGACTGCTCTGAGCCAGGGATAAAAGCGGGTTGCATAGGCAGCTCAGGGTTGAGACTCTCTGCCCTGCGAAGGTACGGAATCGTTAAAATCAACCATGCGGCAGCGGTGCAAGACTGGCATAGGGCTCACATTACTTCTTACGGCAACAAGGGGACAACTTTCCTACCTGCGGTTGTTGGCTAGTCTGGAGCAGAGGGTAGGAGGAGCCACTTTTGAAAACACAGGTTCCAGCAGCCCCTCAAAACCTCCTGATGCCCCCACACTGGGGGAGGGGAAGTGATGGAGATCCCAGGGTAACAGCAAGAGCCAGGCAGCTGCTCACAGGGGCAGGATGACAAGCCAGTGCAAAGTCCGTGCGGAGGACTGGAAGGTGCTTTAGAAAGGGCCTCAGAAAAGGAGGCATCCTTCTGCCTTTTCTACGTGAGCATCAGCCCTCTGGGACCATTTCTCACAGACCCATCCCCGGTATTTTTCTTTGCTGTAAGACCCCCGAGACCCTAGCACATTAGCAGAGTATTAGCAGGAAAACAGTATCTTGGTTGATTTTAATGGACACCAAACACCTGGGAATTTCAAGCGCTCTGCTTTGTCTTCCTGAGCCTGGGTGAATGAGACCTGCTCTGTTCCCCGCCGTGTGGCTCGGTGCCTCT
>NW_009210360.1:0-25558 GCF_000690835.1 Fulmarus glacialis
CTAAATGACTCTATGATTCTATGATTAATAATGGCAAATAATTCATCCCAAAGGAATTCTAGTTTTTTAGCTATCAAACCAAAATTTAGAAGATATTTCAGTCTCAGTAATTTTTTGTTTTGTATTTATCTTATTCAGATATTTTCCTTTCATTCAGATGTTTTCCTTTCACTATACCTTCTGCATATAACCTCAATTTTGAAGGACTTTTCTTTTTTCTTTCCCCTTTTTATACAATGAAGAATCATCTCTTAAGATCAGATGCATAAATGCTACATAAAAAGACTGTGGCAAATGAAGTTCAAATAAGAGTTTCTTATAAGTGTTCTTGCCTATCAGTTTACCATTATACTTTTATTTTATGATGCTAATCATCCCTTTTCTTTTTATACAGAAATATAGAGGCAGGAAAGATCTTTTCTATGTATGTTTTGCAGCAATTTCATTTCATCAGCTATAAAATCCCTGCTTAAAGGAAATCAACGGGATAAGTTCAGTGGCATCGGGACTCCACTTATACTACCTTGGGCATACAGTTGTAGAAATTCAAGTGTATGAAATTTCCTCCCCCTTTCCAGTATAGGCCTTACCAATATTCTTCAGGGATGCAGGAGAAAGAAAATAATGAGACCTGTGTCTATGTTTGGAATGCCGTGCTACAGGCCGTATCCAAAATACAGTTATATAAATAAAATATATTTATTACATATTATCGTAGTCTCTGGGTCAATGTTGTGTTTGAATACACCTATCAGCTTACCAGTAGCCAAGGCAACCTACTTCCCGGTGCTTCCCAAATAGCCCCTACACGGCTGTTGCCTACTAGAGTTGCTGCTCCTAGTCTTTATGATGGAATGCTGGGTATCCTGTTTCATCTCAGTCTGACAGAAGACCTACTCCCAGCATCAGTTCAGTTAGGCATTCATCTATCTGCCCTGCTGAGAACAATAACTGAACTGAACTGAAAGGAAAGTCATGGAATGTATAGCACATACAGGGGCGGTTTATAGAGAAAATGAATTCCCAAACCAAAACTGAACCTTGTGGTTCTGCCCCTTTCACCTGTATAATGAATCAGTAATGCTAAATCCTCTAAATACTCACCATGATAAATATACACCATCTGGTAGCTTTGTGGATGCAAATAGGGATGGTTTGGGAAATATCATTGACGGTCACTATGGAAAGCTAAGCTTAGACACTGAGTCTGCTATAATTCTCTTGTCCCTTAAAAGACAGAATTACTACAGTTTTGATAAGAGAAGAACACAAGAAAAATAGGTGACTTTTCCCCTCAATACCATCCTGATAGACTCCTAACGTGCAGCCAATTCTGTTTCTTCATACACCTTGGCATGCTGTTAGACAGCAGCATGACGAGAAAATGATGGATTTGGCTGTTTGATCAATCAGCAGAAGATTAGGTTGGCCCACTTTTAGCCTAGTGACATGGCTGCTACTGACTCTTAGTGACAGTTATTAGATATCTTATTGATGAGGGAGACGAGCACTGTTTGAAGGTAACAAAAAGTACTAACTTTCCTTTTAACAAACCTCATCTGCTCACCTCCAAGTTTGCACTAAATTTGTATCTGTGCTGCATGATCTGCTTTGCTCTCTGGATAAACAGGTTTTTGGGTGTTTTGTTGTTTGTTTTTTTTTTTATTCTAAGGAAATACAGCTGTGCAATTGATAAAAAATCAGCGTGCTTTTACTCTGCAGCATGACAAGAAATGCATGATGAATAAATTCAGTATAATTGGTAGGTACCACCTCATGACAGCTCTAGCTGTGACAGAAAAGATTCGATATTGGTTGGTAGCTGGCAAGGGAGGAGTAACGTTTTCTCTAAGCTGACTAATGAGCTTTGTTGTGTTGTTGAGAAAGTTCTGTAAGATCCTCTGTGATACATGGAGATCACCTGCAGCCTAGTGGTGTCCTAGGCTTAGCTCAGTGGTGCTAATGTTACTCGGCTTACTCAAGAACTGGGCCAAAAGCTCAGTCTGTATCTCTCTCCCTGCTGCCTGCTTGTGTTCAGAGATGCCATTGCAACACACACCCATGCAAGAAAGCTCACTCTTCAGTGAAGCCAGAAGAACAATCAATTTCACTGTGTGAAATTGGACTTAGTTGAGTAGTGAGTATAATTAGATTTCACTATATCATGCAATAGTATTTTGAACTAGGAGAAAAATGTGTGGTTCTTTTATCAAAACCTCCACTCCTGTAGTCAGTGGAAAGTACTGAAATAAATTCCTAAATTTAAGTGCATGTTTATTTAGATGTGGACTTTTAGAAATAATAATGCATGAAATTGATTCTAGTATCATGATTCACTCTCTCACCCTATCGTGCCATCAGAGAACATTTTTTCCACAGTTTTGCTTTTACTCCTTAGAATAAAGAGCAACAAAGAAGTGAAGAGCCTATGGCTGCTTTTATACCAACTGTTCTGAATTATTTATTCAGACATTAGCAAAATTCTTACACTCTTCAGGTCAGTCATTTGAACACAACTTAACCTGGAGCCAGCTCTTCTTGTTCAATGAAAAGTGTTTTGAGAAAATCACAGGAAGGATATGTTAAGTGTAGTATTAACAGATTGATTCATGATTATGTCAGTAGGTTCAACACTTCCCTAATTTATGATGGTAAGACAAGAAACTGGCAATTCATATTTTTATTTTTTATCATCATTTATATTTTTATCATCATTTTATTATTGTTGTTATTATCGCCATTTTGTTATCAGCATTATTATTTTTAATAATAATCCTTTACTGCTAAGATAATTTTTCTCATTTCAATAGCACTCAAAACATTCTTCAGGTCTGTGCAATATTCCTGCGCAGAGCAGTCATAAAGAAAAGAGTGGGGATGCTTGAGGGTAATGACTTCTTTAGGCAAGTGGGGCCAGACACTTCACTTAGACATATGCAATATGATACCTAATACACTTATCTATGCTCTAGTTCCAACTGAATCAATTAACTTCTTCATCCATTGCAGAGGTTTGATGAGTGTGCATCATCCTCCAACTCTACCTCATTTATTTCCTTCTTTGATTGGCAAAATTTTCTTGCAGATTGGGTTATTATTACTACACTCTGTCTCTAGCTATCCTTAAATGTCTTTGTCCAACATGGTAATTTTAAAGTTATACCACAGAAAATGAATTTTTCTCTCTTACTTTTTCCTATAATCCCGATGAGTTTTCTGGCCAGTTATAGCTGCCACCATTGCAATACTGTTGGTTATGTCTGCACCTCTTCCCAAAAACAAAGCAAGTGCCTGGGGGGTTGGGAGAGGAGAGGGAGAGATGGGAGGAAACAAGCGGGTTCCTTAGGGCAATGTATAGGGAAGGGGATCTTTCTCTCTCTGCCACAGATTTCTCTTCTCTGTTCTGTTGTGGTACAGGACTCCAGCCTTTAACATACTGTCCTCACACCCTGCTGACAAGCTTTGATCAGCAGAGGAATGCACTTTGTGAGCCACCCCTGTCTTCCCTCTGCTCTCTTTCCGTGAAAGAAGAGGAGAAAGAAGGGACCTGGGCAAGATCATGCTCCTACTGTAGGAGGACAAGAATAGATGCAGGCCAGGCCACTATGCTGGAGGACGTCACCAAAGGGAAGGGCTTTGTGCTCCTGCTGTTGTAAATGGGATGAGAAAGCAGAGAGCAGCTTTTGGTTTTGGCAGGGGCCCCCTCTTCCAAGACTAGCCAGCATCCCCTGCTACACCTGAGCATCTCCTTTTGTCACAAACATATCAGTAACAGACTGCACAGAGAGACAGTGAGGATAGTGCTTGGGCTATAAAAGCCCATATTGGGTGACCCAGTTTACATGGACTGAACACACCTTTTATACAGTTTACACTTCAGCATGATAGGGATTGCAGCACAATGGGTGATACAGGACTATTATTCTGATGGCTTATTTCTCAAGGGCCTCTTTCTTCCTCAGGAGGTAGGGTACCATTCACATTACTGGAGTGACAAGAGTCCTCAAAAGGGGCCAAAGTTAGTGAACCTAGTGCCAATCAGTAGAGAACTCTTCTCTAAATATATTCATGGAGTACAGGAAATATTTTCTATGTTTCTGCAGCCAGCTTTATTTTTGATACAAGACAAAGGCTTTGTAAAGGGACCACATTGCCTGGCAACAAATAAATAAATAATACTTTACAAGACACTCTGAAAGTGAATCTTTTGTGGAAACTGTGCTGAGAGAGTCTTGAAAACCAATCAGGGGGGTGAAATGGCAAGTAATTAAGGAGCAAAGTATGAAAGCCACAATGTCTGCCAAAAAGCAACAAACAAACAAAGAGCTGGAACATTGTTAATCGGTGTTTGGATTAGAGCACAAGATACGGGAATTCATTCAAGGAAAAAGAATGTGAGTTTCTCCAGACAAAGCAGCTATTGTTGTAGGATGGGCTTTTTTTCTTCCTATTTTCCCTGACTAATTCTTGACAAAACATTCTCTTTCTCTGCTGAAGAGTCAAGGAGTTTGTGCGTTATGCATTTTATTTCAAAATCTCTCCACATAAGGTTACATAGAATTAGCAGTAATCAATCTAAATTAAGGCACCTCATTATCATCCTCAGGAGGTCACTGCTAAATAGTCTCTTTATTAGAGTTAACAATTCCAAACATAACATTAGGCCTCCGTAAAACATGTGTGCCAATTTTGTCTCCCTCGTTTTACCAGGAAATATATGCTGTTTGGAAGGCTGTACAGATCTCATCGTTTTTTAACTGGAACCAGACATTTTGTTATAAGAGAGGTAATAGGTCAAGTGAATACGGAAAGACCTTCCTGTTCCTACTGGCCCATCCTATTGTGAGTAACAGGTCGTGCAGGTACACCTCAGCCTTGTACAGTTCAGGTGCACCTTAGAAACTGCAGAGAGAGAGCCTTGTAACAAAGCCTTCTGAGTACCGAGACAAAGTAGAAACAAAACTAACAATTCTTTGTGCTGCATTTTTACCCCATTAAGAGTCCCATAAGAATTAACTGCAAACAGATGGGTAGTTATTAGCAGTCTCTGACAGTTTCAACTTGCATACTTTCCCTTGCAGACAGCGATTTACACCAGTCTTGGGAAGGACATATGGAATCCTGTATAAATGGCATAAAAAGGAATAGAAAGAATGTGCCACTGAGTTGGTCCAGAGCGCACCATCACATTCACCACTGTGGAGTAACAGATGTAGCTACCACTCTGTTGGTGTGATGATTTGGAGAATCAACCTACACGGTAGCTGTGTAAGGTTATGAACGCTTCGGCCCAGATTCAGAGAGACATTTAGCACCTTATAACTCACTGAAATGAATGGTGTGTACATACCCCTAAACCTTTATGAATCTAATCTGTCCAATATATCTTTTTCAAGCAGTCAGTTTTATTTTTGAGTACACAGCCTTTCTCTTTCTCTGTTTTCTAACATTTAGTCTATCATTGCAATGGCTATACCTATGTTAGTAAATAATGCAGGCCAATAGGAACAGATTTGTAGAGCTAAAAGGTTGCTACTGAAAACAAACTAGGTGAGTTTTTTCAAGGAGCTGCTTTAGATTAGCTCTAGAGAGAAGCACATGGGACTGAACTCCCATTAGCAGCTGGGATGCACTAAGTTTTCTCCTGGACACATCATCCAGCTTAATTTCATCCAAAAGGAATCCAGTTTCTGCGCTTTGAGATTGCTCCATGACGTGAACCAGAACATAGTTAAAGGAAACCACTGGGAGATTCATTTCCAAAATGAATGCATGATCTTCACTGAAACTATAATGCAAAGCTCCTAAGAATGCCAACATGGATCATAAACAGAATAGTGTTAGACTGAGGTGGCTCCACCATCAATCCATACACACTGGATGATAAACAAACTCTAACAGGGGGAAGATGGCTTGTGAAGGATCACCTGGCTGTGGTAAGCATGTCACCTAGCAGTAGTCTGTGATCACCTACTGAGGCTTACCAGGAGTTACCTGATAGAGTGGCTGCAAGATAAACACAAGCCATCCATTTTTCTGCTTCAGCCATTTTGATCAGCTGAAACTGAGGGATAGCTGCTCTGAGCCCTTCAGGTGGTAGGGAAACCCATGCATATAACTCCCATGCCTTCCCACAAATGGAGTTAGCTGGAAGACAAGTGAGAGTTTGGGGAGTTTGGAAAGGGGGCTGAATGATCAGGAAGTGTGCTGCTTTTATGATGATATGCATGGGCTTGCGCTTAATCTTTAAGTATCAAGTGACATTCTATTCGCTATTCATAATTGCTTTTGTTTCTGTCTCATTCCTCCCACCTGGCAATACTGGACTCCTGAGGAGTTACGGGTTTGCTGATGAGAAAGGATGTGCTCAAGCTGCATGGAGTGGAGCCACAGAAATGTACTCAGGAGGCTATGGGGCAATCGGTGCCTTCCGTTCCCGTTCCCTGACAGGGACATAAGCAGCTGGTCTGTGCCATAAGTGCTGTCCAAGAGCAGACAGGACAGGATGAATCTCAGAACATGGAAACCTAAAGCACATGAGGGATGAAATGGATGAATTCCCAGACAGCAGTCTGACTAGTTGCCACGTTGAAAAGCCTGCATAGATTGGTCACAGGCAGTTCAAATACAAGCAGCCTGGAGGATGTTGCCAAAAGTAAGAACATTTTTAGCATTGTTTGATTGAGAAGGACGGATACTGCCATCTTTGCTAAATCTCTCTTCCAGTGTATTTACTGGTACAACCACGTCCATTCACTGAAAAAACTCTTCCTATACCTATGTCTGTGTACATAAGGCTCTCCTTCTATGACTTAGTGGACAAGCTGCTCCATTTTCTTCACAACTGTAAGTCCCAAGGTTACACGTCCTTAGCTCTTCTAATAATAGGTGCTTCAGTGGTAGGAATTCCGTTTACAACATTCCAGAAGCAGCTCCTTGACAGAGAAAATGGTTGAATAGCAATATCTTTGAAGAGTCTGCCCTTGTAAGTTTACCACAAGATCCTGATATTTTCTGTATACAATCTACATCAGCTTATTAAACTGATTTTAAAAGTCTTTCCCCCTATTTTAACCCTGAGTGACACTTTTGGTTTACAATTTTGGAGTGCTATATTTCAGGAGGTATTATTTGGCATAAGCTCTTTCAGTAACGTAAAAATGATAGGAAGCATTTAACCTAGATAGAAAACATTCAATATTGTCCACATAGCTAAATTGAGGCTGAGCCTCTGTGATTGCTATGATCCTGTCTAACTCCCACCTCTCAGCAAGGGCTTTCAGTTCAGGCCTTCTCACTGTCACCCAGCTTGTGTCGTTTACTAGAGCAACTTGAAAGTAAAGTGTGAATAAGCCAAGTCTTATACAGGGTGAAAACAAAGCTGAGCTCATAGTTTTGTTATTGCATGAAAGAGAAGTCTTATGACTTATTTTTAGCTTGTGCATTTGCATTTTCTTTTCACACTGGAGCAAATAATCCTAATTTTAGAACAAAGAATATACGTTACCCATAGCTGTGTGTTTAACTTCATGAACAACCTTATCGAATCCAGTATTTTTTTCTGTGACTCAGTCTGCAGACTGTTTTTTCCCGTCAGAGGAAATGTACCTGTTAATTTTGGAAATCTGTATTATTTATATACCTTAAATTAATAGATTTTTTCTGTTACTTATGTCCACATAGATACACATATTTTAACATGTAACATTTACTCACACACAATAGCTGAATTAAATAAACACTATATTAATTGTAAATAGATTTTTCCCCATGTAACACAAGAAGTAAATATTATTCCATGAGGTGAAGTCACACAATTCAATTGGTGCCCCACACTTTTGCTTCTTTCATTTGTCTGAAGAAATGCATTACAAGGTGGAGCAAGTCCGGTATCAGACATTCTGAGGTTACCTTGTCTGAGGTCACCTTGACTTTCCACCATATGGTTACTTTGCATGGAAAGCAAGACTGAGAGTTAGAAATGCTGCTTTCAGAGGATCTGTTAAATTATTTCTAAAGAGAATCATTATAAGCTAAAACATTTTCAGAACCAAACACAAGTATCAACTTTAAACCAAAAAGCTATTAGAAACCACTCAAAATATTCCTCTCACCTTGTCCTGCCCAGCAGTCTCTCCCTCCCATGCATGTGCACACCCACATGCACATGCATGTATACTAACTAAGGGAAGCAAAGATGATAGCAAAGTGCCAATTGATCTTTGTCTTTCTCTTGGAAAGTATTTCGATAACCTGGTCTTCTGTGTGCTACACCAGTTTGGGCAGATAGAAGCTCTTTCCTACCATGGATCAGATTCGGAGATATGCCAAAACTTGTGAGGGGCTCTCCTCTTCAGTCTGTGGCTAGTTGTTTCTCTGCCTGTGTTACTGGCTATGCCCACGCCACACTGAAGGAGAGGCTCCCAGCCCTACCAGACATGTGGCATGATGTGCCTCCTGCCTGCCAGCCCTCCATGCCCAGGGCTGTCTCACGGGTGACCTGTACCAGGGTGCCCCATGGCATGGTCACGCCTGTTGCACTTGGCCGTGGGAGGTCATGTTCCTGCACAGCCTCTGGCTGTTCTTACAGGATTGCTGTACAGCACAAGGAGGTGAGCCCTGTCCAGAGGTCAGCTGTGGATGCCCAGCTGAGAGATAGGACTTGGCAGTGTGAGGACAGTCAAGAACTAACATGACTGAACAACTTCCACATGCAATCTGGCTTGCATCCCACCAATTCAGAGCAGAGACTGAGCTAACATATGACTGTCTGCACCTAACTATTTGGACCAGGGAGGCTTTACCCCTGGGAGCATTATCCATCTTGTGAGCCAGGTAAAACCTAAATTAGATTTTGCTAAAAGGAGAAAGTGCTTTGTCCTATGAATACAGACCATACACTGCAGCTTGCTAGACGGGGTAATTTGTAACAGAAAAAGCCCTAATCCAAAGGATAAAGAGCCTCCTGGAAAGAAACCTGTTTTTCTAGCAGATGAAAATGTAATGTAGCTTGTCATTGATTTGTCATAACAGAAAAAAAAAATCAATACGGAGAAAAAGTTTCAAACAGGGAATTTAATTTAGATGGTGAAACAATAACAACACTGAAAATATTTTATCCAGCTGGAAATCGGAGGTGGCTTGCAATTGAATCAATGTAATGAAATGTAATTTAGATGGATAACATCCAATATGTATAACTTAACTCTACGTTGTGCTTCAGATCCTAATTGCTGTTATTTTGAATGTCCCGAAGATCTCCCTTCCCATCTGGTGGCTCTGACTCAAACCATTTCTCTCCTGCATACCTACCGCCATATTCACAATAGGAAAAAATTTATGAAGTCAGCTTCCAAAGTGGAGCTAATGGACTGGTAGTGGAGGAACTATAAAGCAGTTTTCTGTCCGTACGCTGAAAATGTTGGCTGACCATTTTGTATTAACCCCAGTTGGCAGCTCAGCCCCACACAACTGCTTGCTTACTCCCCCAGTAGTATAGGGGAGAGATTCAGAGGGTTAAAGTGTGAAAACTTGTGGGTTGAGATAAAGACAGTTTAACAGGTAAAGCAAAAGCTACGCGCACAAGCAAAGCAAAACAAGGAATTCATTCACTACTTCCCACCGGCAGGCAGGTGTTCAGCCATTTCCAGGAAAGCAGGGCTCCATCACGCATAATGGTTACTTGGGAAGACAAGCGCCACAACTCTGAACGTCTCCCTTCTTCTTCCCTCAGCTTTTATTGCTGAGCATGACATCATATGGTCTGGGGTATCTTTTTGGCCAGTTGAGGACAGCTGTCCCAGCTGTGTCCCCTCCCAGCTTCTTGTGCACGCCCAGTCTGGTCACTGGCAGGGCAGCATGAGAAACAGAGAAGGTCTTGATGCTGTGTAAGGACTGTGGTTGAGTCACCATCCCTGGAGGTATTTAAAAGATGTGTAGATGAGGCGCTTAGGGCCATGGTTTAGTGGGCATGGTGGTGTTGGGTTGACGGTTGGACTTGATGATCTTAGAGGTCTTTTCCAACCTTAATGATTCTATGATTCTATGATTCTATGACTGGTCAGCAACAGCTAAAACATGGGTGTGTTATCAATACTTTTTTGGTCACAAATCCAAAACATAGCACCATATGAGCTACTGTGAAGGAAATTAACTTTATCCCAGCCAAAACCAGTACACTGCCTTAACTGAGTTTCCTTGCAGACATGTTGTTTCCATGAGACATTCAAATATGTTACCTTACACCCTGTGTGACTACCCTGTGTTCAAAGCCAGCCACTAAGACCTGGAGTGATGACTTATCAGCAGTCTTGGGAATATTTCTGCTTTATCCACATAAATATCTCATTCTGTTCCAGCATACCTAGAAAGGAAAAGCAAACAATCATTTCTCTGTTTGTCCTTTGGATCACACCTAGAATTTTGTGAATGTAGACACATACAAGGACTTTATAAGGGATTAATAAATAGCTCACAAACACTCTAATGCATAGCTCATCAATGGCCATAAATGTTGAGGACGTTAAAGGAAAGCTATAACCTACTATATTGCCTACTGCAGTGCCTGCAGTTGCCTCCAAGACATTCAGAAAATGCTCATAGTAGCTATACAGCACTGATTTATGTTTTATAAACTATTTATCCTTAACACAAACGGTAAAGGGGCTGAATTAATAATTTTTAAATGTGCCTTTATCTAATAATAGGAAATCTGCTGGCAATTAATTCTTAGTCATTGGTAAACACACAGCAAATAATCATATAGTTAATAGCCGTCAGATTTTCACAGAACAATCACACTGTCTGCTGTCTGTGTTTTATAAGGAATCTTGTAAATAACCTAACTTTCCCAGTTTCTGTGTGGAATAAGGTCTCATTTTAAAAAAGGCACACATAACAGTATGGCATCTCATACTTTTTCAGCTTTTTGGATGGAGTAAAAATAATGAGTAAGACATAATCCAGACCATACCCTGTTATTGACCCATCTGTTTTCTAATACACAAAGGTTAAGTCTCTTTTCATGCCATAGACCAATTTTCCTCCAATGTTTACGTAAAACATATTCTCCAAGGCAACTACTGTTCACAGATCCAAAGTGTATTCACAGTTTCAGAAGTAAACAGACACTGCTGGCGGATATGCTAGAAGTAAGATATATTTTATGTTTTCACAATTAGCCACACAAACAACATCAAAGAATTATTCCCAGCTGGATTGTTATTACTGCTCCTATTATTATTGTTGTTGATGATGATGCAGAGAAGAAATCAAAATGTGGATAATAAGTAGCCTGTGTAAGTACAATACTTAAAACCTTTGGGTGATTTAACCATCTCATTTACACTTGCAGATATCCAACACATATGACACCCAATTAAATAGATAATGACTGCATCCAATAAACTTTCCAAAGCCATTGTGCTTGTTTACTGCAGTTGTCTTTGAAGTAAATGCAATTTGCCATCTCAATTTCATAGGTCAAATTTTCAGGCCAGTGCATACCAGAATTTCAGTTGTATGCATCTGAACTTACACAGCATTGTACCAGTCATCGTTTCTTTCAGGTAGCAGAAGTGCATTTGCTTTGGTACAAATAACCATACATATTGCATGGTAGTTCAGAAGATAAAGAAGTAATTATTTGGTTAGCTAGTTTTTGACTGAATTAAAGGGTAACAGAAAAGACAGGCATGGCCCCAAATCCAGCTCTGTAGGATAGAAAGGTACAACTCACTGTTGTTCAAGCTTCATGATCTAAAACAACAGTCAATATTTCCTGCTATTGTTTTTATACACAAGTGCTCACAGGCTGCAAAACTTTGCACGCAGAAATTGTGGTGGAACCAATGTCAGTTAATTAGGACCAAACATCCTAATATTTTATTATCTTCTGTGTGCAAATAGCCTTAAATAGGTCAATGACTCTGAGTGATTAAGGAAGAGAAGGGCTAATAAATTAGTGTAGGTTTACAGACAAGGCATCAAAAAATACATAACTAAAGCAAACTTCATTAAGAAAGGTAAATGAGAAAAGAGATTTGGTTTTGAAAATACTTGCGAATGAGGACTTCTTTTCCTTCCTGATCAATCCTTTGCCTTATTCTCTTCTGTAGAGGGATAATTCATTTTCTCTGTAAAAACACTGTCTTAGACAATCAAGAATTCTACCTCAGAGTACCTGCTGCTTAAGTTAGTTAGATATGAATGGACAGACAAGCATCTGCTGCCTACTGATTTAAATAACTTGAACAGACTAGAGTAAAAATAATCAGGCAGTGCATCTTTACTATGTCCCATAAGAAGTTAAAGGATGACAGATAACGTTCTGGGCATGTCTGCATCCCACAGGGTAATGCCATGCTATTGCTCTAACCCTGAAACTGGAGACAGCATAGCGACTTGTGGAATCTTCCATTTAGCCATCCAAGAAGTTTGCTAACTGGTTCAAATGGTACTCTGCACTGGTTACCTTGCTTCCAGAATATTCTTCCACATGCAGTGCTCATGAAAAACTATAATGTGAAGTGCCCACATCACCAAAGAGGCTAACCATAAGGTCCGCTGGTCTCACAAGGTTAAATTCAACATAGGACTGCTGCATGTGGCAATCTTATCTTGTCAGTATTTCAAGAAGGTAAGTATCTTCCATCCCTAATTTTTCCTTGTTTGATCTGCTTTGTTCTAAATGCTGGGGATTCAAAAAGGTCATAAAGCCTTGGCTGCTTGCTGACCTACAGCCTCATTTTGGGGTTTGTGTTTTGGTTTGGGTTTTTTTTTTTCCAATGGACATTTCCAGGCTCCTTCTGTGTTCTCTCATAGCCAGTTGTTCACATGAGTGTTCTGAATGAAATATTTAGGCAAGTAATAAAATAGTTTCCACAGAGAAGCATCCAATATTTAGTAGCAGATAGCTGAGCTGCAAGATAGCATTTAGATCACAAGTTAATCCTAATGATGTGGCTGCAAAGCTTCACAGCTGGAACATTTTTTGAAAAAATATTCAGCTGCTAGTTTAACTGGTATTTAGATTACATTTTCTGGAAAGAGCAAAATATATATATGAAGGAAAGGTCAAAATTATCTCTTCCTCTGGGATTTTAGCATTCTATTTTTCTACTGAAATTATGAATCCCACTACACATGTCAACAATGTCAATAAGAGCTTGGAATATTTGTAATTGTCTAATTACTGTTGACTAAATAAAATTTAATTCTTTAAAAGATGAGGTTGGTTTATGTGCAAAATTTTTATCCATGTAAGGGTCAGTCATGAAGGATTTGCCATCACATTTAGGTCACTGATTAAGATGTTGACTCATGTTATTATGTTCAGGTTTTTACAGGGTACAAAGCACAAAAAGTCCTAGTTTTGAAGAACATACACCTGTAGGAAAACCACGGAAAAGGTAGAAGACTTCAGAACATCTTAAGAAGGATCATTTGGTTATTTTAAATAACTTCAAATGTTTGGGGTTTGGTTTTGGTTTTTTTCCTGAAAAAAAAAAAATTTAAAAGATTGTAGTGGTTATAGGGAATCATAGGAGTGTATTTTCCAGTGTATGGGGAAGTGAGGGAAATAGACATGAGTAAGACAGGCAGATGGGACGTTTTTCTGCAACATAGGAAATTTTGCCCATTCCTTTTCTCTGGAGTTTGATCAACATGCAAATATCTATTAAACAAAAATATACCCACTGTATTTTCTTTTCAAGGGGGGCATTCTGGTTTATTACCTTACTCAAGATCTTCCTTTCCCGTCTTGCATCTTCCCCCGCAGTCTGTCTTTAGATGTTCGCAAAACTTTGGATACATTCTCAAGGCAGAATAAATGAAAGTGTGAAGGGGAGAGCTTAAGAAGACATCAGGCCCCTCTCTCTCCAGGCATAAATGATGTTCTCTGTTTCTCCTTCATCTCTTGGTCCCATAAACCAGATATGGGCAGCCAGAAAGAAACTGTGACTCCTTTTTGCTGTTCACCCTGTCCAACATTTCAAGGTTTTCTTGGGATAGCTCCTCAGATAATCACACTGACCACTTTAGTTTCCTTTATCATTATTCATCATTATGTCATACCGCCTATATTCATTCCAGCAACTTGGGAGTTTCCTTAACCTTGATTCTGTCTGCATTACAAGCTGAAATCTTGTTGATTCTTGATGAAGTTGAAATCCTCTTAATTTCAAACATATCTTTCCCTCTTCAGACTGAAACAACCACTCTCACTATCTTCCGCTTTTTATTGCAATATCCATGTTTATCCACTCATAAGCCCATCTCAGTTGTCTAGTTGTTGCAAAATGTAGTTGGAAAATTAAGTTTCTGTATATGTATAACTCCTTTCTTTCTGTTCCCTATTTGTTGGATATCTTCCTCTACAGCACAGTTAATGAGGAATTAATTAGATATATTGGCTTGGGTATGTCTGCAAACAGAAGAGCCAGGATGCCTGTTTTGGATTGTCTTTAAGAATGTATGAAAAGGTATGATGTTGCTGAAGGAAGTCCTGTACTCTGAAGAAAAGCCTGATCTGGTTCCATTCTGTATCATGAGAAATACTAACAGACACAAAGAATGGCTTTTTATAAGGATATTATAAGCCTGCTCTCAACCAGAATGCTGTTTTGATAATTGTGTGGTGCTGGAAACCTCAGAATTGATTGAAGACTAAATGAACAAAAAAAGCAGAACAAAGGAGACAAAAATCAGTGTAATCACTACAGTTTACTCAATAGATTAATCCAGCTCTATTGAGAGGAAAGAGCAGATATTATTTTTATATAAATATGTCCACACTTTCTCATTAAACACTTGTATCATGCTTCACAGTAAGGACCATATGGGTTTATGAATTCCATAAATATTTAGAACATGTAAACTTGATAATGCATGAATAAAATATGTTATCTAAGAGGTTGGGTTCCACTGCAAAGTGTTATTAAAACAGGTGCCTGAAGGGTGTTTGCTAACCTTTCACTGGAACAGCTTGTAGTGTATGACTACGTAAGCTATCGTGTATTTCTCAGAAACTACTTTTATGACTCCTTTTAATAAAGTAGCCATTATGCTATGTGAAACACTCTAGGTAGCCTGTAAAACATACTAAAATGTAAGCAGAGCCCTCCACAGAGTGGAGTTTATATCTGAATTACAGTGGGCGTAATGCAGTGCCTGACAGAACAAGTCCAGTGATTAGCTCTTTCCTTTCTGTTTTCTTGATACTGCTATTGTACTCAAGAGAAAAATGAAAATTTTAAATTACTCTTCACTGGCACGTCTCAAAATGTCTCCTTTACCCTGAATTCCCCTCAATTTTAAACCACTCTTGGGATGCCTCTTTAGAATAGGGTTATATTTAAATTCATCTCAGCCCTCTTGTATCAGTGCTATCAACATTCCTAAGTCCTTTTAGCAAGCATAACATGGAAGAATACAATCACTGCAATTAAAAGTTTCCAACAGTTTATCATACTGTTATAGCAGTTAAATGTCCCTAATCAGTTACGACACCACAGTTGCTTAGGAAGAGTGTTAGATGTAAAGGAAAGATAATGTAGCACTTACTAGTTTATGTGGTCATCTGTGGCATGTCCATAAAACATTGTCACACAGAGGAAGTAATGTAGAAGGCACAAAAACAGAGTAAGTGCAAAAGTACCCAATACCAAAAAGATGAAAAAGAACTGAGGCTCAAAAGCAGAGTGACTTTGAAAAATCAAAGTTTAAATGTGTTTAAAGTATTTAAAGTTTAGTGAAAATGTACAAGATAAGAGCCTGAGTAACACCACATCTTCTAATGCATGGTTTCTCATCTTCATCATGACAGTTCCCTTTTCTATAATTCAGTGCTTTGGTCTCATCTAGGCAAGCTTGTGCTTCTACTTAGTGACATGGAAGAGGCAACATTGTGATGCAGAGAGCTGACACCTGCTTACAAACTGCATCTTAGTCCTACCTTCCACGGACTGGAGCTTTGTTTTCACACTTGTAATTCTCCAACAAACATAAGTTTTGTAGCCACCCATTTTCCTTTTTCTTTCTTAATTGCTAGCATTAGTGCAGGTTGCATTCAAAAAAATTCAGTGGCTGGTGTCAAACTAAGGACATACTGCAGACCTTAGCATGATAGACACTTTTTTTATGCTGAAGAAAATGCAATGTCTCTTCAACTACAACTCCTGCCAACATATATTTACTCTGCAGATTTCAATACCGCTCTTCTGTTAAAAAATAATAAAAAGGCTAACCTTGCTAAATTACACAGAAATTCTGCTATGCCTGTTCATATCAAACTTTCAGTGATAGTTGTTGGTTTTATTATATGAGTACAGGAGTGCTCCCAAAGATGGTTGTCAGCAGGGTTAAAAAAACTTTGGATCAAATTTACAGTTATGCAAGCTTCTACCAGAGAAAGCAGAACTTCCTTTAAGGTGCCTAGACAACTTAGTTTCAAAGGTCTAGCTCTTTAATTCTAAAAAGAACTACCACTTAAGGATTAGTGATTTTGTGACCTTGGCATACCATATGAAAAGAAGCTATCTTATGCAAACACATTTCCACTTAAATGAAAAAAAAATCAAAGTTAAATTCTCTCAGGGAAGGACATGATTTGTTAAGGAACATACAATGCTTGTGAAATTATGGAAAGTTAGAGTGACAGTCAAATGAATCAGCACTTTCTGGATTGCTGTACTTCCTAAATTATTAGGGGATTGTAGGAGAGACCCTCAAATTCACTTTACCTAATCAGTTTGTGTGTTTTAAGCCTTGGAAAGTATCTTATAAGCAAATCAGGACTGTGACACAGGAATGATTTAGTGGCTCTTTTCAGTGAATGGTAAATGCTGCATACTTTCTAGAAATGAGGATACTGATAATACCTTTTCAATGCATTTGTCTTTCATCTCTCTCATTTCTCGCCACAGGGGTTTATACAGGAGACGCCAATGTTTCATCCTTCTGACAATCCATGATGCACTTGAGTCCTCTTGTGCCTCCTACAGATCCTCTGACTTTATTAGGAGTGAAGGATGGGTACAGTAGAATACAGAGTGGAGGTTTTAAGAAGAATACTCTCTCCTGTAGTAAATCAAACAATAGAAAGGTTTTGTAATTCACTCAACAGAAAAAATAATGGTTACAGTATTGTCATGGTAAATCCTCCTCATTTAAAAAATTTTCTATTATACCTTAGCAAGAGTCAAGCTAAAACTTAAATTCATACATTTATTTTATACACGTTTTATGATTTTGATAGATTTCCTTTAACACTTGGGAACACCTCTCATTTTCCAAAAAGATTTTGAACAGAACAGAGTGCATTTCATGCATTAAAAGTAATTTCATAAAAGTGTTGCTATGCAATGTTTCATATCTGTTTGCTGACAAAACTCCTTACAAGCAATAGAAGTAAGATAAAGGCACAATAATTATGTAGGAATATGGTTTTAGTTTTCATCTTTTAAGTGCTGTTTTCAGAGCTCCTTTCTGTCATACTGAACTGAAAATGTCATTGACAGAGCTGAGTAAAACTATCTTTTTCCATTTCATGTATTTTTAGTTGGGAAACCTGATGTTTTTCCCAAGTTTGTTTAGTTGTCAAGTTCAGACTGTACCATTAAACACATATTGTGAAATCAGTAGCACATTTTTGCACATCTGTCCCAACCTAAATTTGTACTATTTTTGCCAATTTTACCAGAAGAATTCCCCCCACACCCTTCTTAACGACCTGTCATTTTCAGAGAAAGGAGTGGTAAAGGAGAGAGGTATACCTTCTCAATGTATAAGGGAAGCTTCTTTTACTCCTGCATGCCTATTCTACGGGTTTTGCACTGATTAGTGTGTTTGTATGCTATGGAGGTACATGCCACAGACAGGTAAAACCAAGGAATGGACATCAATAGACATCACCTGGTCTTATACAAAGACAGGTATATAATACGTATCACAATCTCCCTTATACAGTCCTGTGTTATGCCGCTCTTTAGTTGGGCAAATTGCTTTAGATCATTATGCAAGAGGACAGACAAGAGCTGCTTCCCAAAGCACAGGCTGTTACATACTCTAGAAGAACCCCAAAAAGTAGTCAAAAGCGGTTGCGAAGCCCTGAAAATTCTATTCCCACTAACATGCCTTCAATACTCCTCAGGATCAAGTTACTCTGTCAGCTTCTTGAAGCATATGGACAAACACACTGCATAACATTGCAGTTCTCATTGATTCATCTCCATTCATGGTTTGATAGAAAATGTTAATATTTTGTGAAATATTTTATTGTCTTTGAGTAAGGGGCATTGTCAACATGAAAAGCTGAGAAGTATCAATCTAGATGTTCAGTGTGGTTTCCTCATTTTTAAGCACATGAATCTTTTGTTAAGCACATAAATCTTTTGATTCATTTCTGGTTTAAGTTTAGTGGTTTGCTACAGGGGTTCATAATACTGCACAGCCCTGAAATAGTTAAAAAAAATGGACAGTTTGAATTCAGATATAATTAAAGCAGAAGGTCTGAAGATTTAAAATATTGTGGGAAAAAGTCCTGTGGAAACTATTAATCATATTTAAAAATTGTATCTCATGCTGGTTTCTTTTTGGGGTCATGAAATATAAGTTGAATCTAAACCAAGTAGGTATTTGAAAGCAGACAAAGGAAAAATGCAATGAAGTCCACACATACATCATCCTGTAAGATGTTTGTTTTATTTAATTCCATGAGCATACTCGCTTTAAGGTTACACTATGTTTTCAGCAAGTACTCACAAATCCTAGGCTAACAGCAATATGTTTTATGCCTTCAATAATAATTTCTATCAAATGGCAGAGAACTGTACGTACCTTTTCAAAGTGTGCATGTAACTTTCTGAATGCGAAGTCTCCTAGTTTTTAATGACATTTGTGGTCCTAAAACATTTGGACTTTTTTGAAGATGCCAGCATGTATTCTTAATATGGCTAAAGATAGCATCCTTCAGATAGTTATCTTTAAACCACATAGCCAGATAGCAAGATTTTATATTTCATAAGCACAGTGACCTGAAATCAATTCACAGTATACATCTCCAGTCACATCACACAGTCCCAACTGCCAGCGCATCATGCAGGAGATACAATTTCAAGACCCTGTGGATGATACCTATATTAATGTAAATCAGGATAAGTACCAGTACAACAAAGCTCTCAAACAGACGTCAGCTCCTAGCCCTAGAACACAAAGCTGCATTTTGAAATTTTGTTCTTTGTCTTAAGAACAGCTTGTCTTGAGACCAGCTTGTCTTGAGATGTTGTACAATATCCATCACTGAATGAACTGGATAAACATCTGTCAGAAATACTTTAGCTGCATTTGATCTTGCCTTGGGGCAAGCAATTGGATTGGACATCTTTACCAGGCCCCTTGCAGCCATGTATTTATGACTCTCTGCATCTATATTTCAAGCTTCTTGAATACTAATCAGCAAATTTATTCTATGTAGGGATTCAACAGAATGAACAAAACTGTTACAGGCCTGATTCTAACAAGCAGTTCTCCAACACTGTGTCTTAAAGCTGTTTGAAGCCTATGGGTGTAAGGATGGTAAAAAAAGAGCTCTGCAGGAGATAGCTTGCTTTCTTTGAAATATCACTGCCTACACTTTCTGTCACATCCTCCATACTAGACCAGGATGTGCAAAACAAACATTTTGTAATTACCACTAAGAAAGCATGAGGTAGTACCTCTCAATGAGTAAGGTTCTCCTATTAATAACAATGACATTGTGGCTTTCTAAATACATATTCACATTAAAGCTTTTATAGAAGACTAATCTGCTAGAGTCACTTTTTCTAAACTCCAAATATCTGGTGAACTATCTTGGATACACTTTTCCTCAGACCCATTATTAACTTTAGTGATCTTCCTTTGAAAGTTGTTCTTACAGCAACTATAAGACCTGCAGTGTAGGATGTCTGATTCCTTCTCACACTGAGGTTGCTCTCTACCAAATCAGAAACAGCAGCTATTGACATTTGTCTCTATGGGTGGCTAGATAGCTTTTAGATAGATATGATCTGTACACTGAGAATACTACAGCCATACTTCTCAGGGATGACAGCCTAACCCTATGAAGCAAAGGGAAGCTTTGACAATCATTTCTGAGTTAATCGATATCGAATTTGCCCTTTGATGCTTTTTTTTTTTTTAATAAGAAGCTTAATTTTAGATCACTTTGTAAAAGAAGGTTTTTGCCATTTTCTGTATTTTACAAGTAGGGAACTGAAACAAAAGTAAATTGTGTAGGTAAGCAACCAAATCAAGAACAGACCTAGATCCAAATCAGTACTTTATATATTATGTTCAGTTCTTGCTATAGTATGAACTCACATAGATAAAAATAAAAGAAACGGTGTGTTCAGACTCAGCAGAATCCTTTTTGCTGACTGATAGGCAGCAAGCCAGCAGTCAGGAAAAATATGTTGAGCACTCTAAGTCAACTCAGATGTACTGGCTTCCTCTGGTTGACTTCATCTTCATAGACTGCAGTTGGATAAACTTATTTAACAAGCAGATAGATACATCAAGTCTGATTTCAGTGGGTTTGGATCAGATACATGAGGACAGCACTCATGAAGGAAATTTTTTCCCATTAATTCCTGGGACCAATATTCAGCAGTTGATAATGACAGAGAAATCTAGGTGTTGTGGTTTAACCTCATAGGCAGCCAAATACCACGCAGCCGCTCACTCACTGCCCCCCCCTCAGTGGGACGGGGAGAGAATCGGAAGGGTAAGAGTGAGAAAAACTCGTGAGTTGAGATAAAGACAGTTTAATAAAACAGAAAAGGGAGAATAATAATGATAATGATAAAATATACAAAATAAGTGATGCACAATGCAATTGCTCATCACCCGCGCTGACCGATAACCAGGTAGCAATCGGTACTGCCTGGATCACGCCTACCATTCATATACTGAGCATGACGTCACACGGTATGGAATACCCCATTAGCCAGCTGAGCTGGCTGTCCTGATTATGTTCCCTCCCATCTTGTGTACCTAGCTCAGTCAGTGGGCATGGGAGCTGTCCTTGGACTAGGAGGGCACTTAGCAACAACTGAAAACATCAGTGTGTTATCAACTTTCTCCTCATACTAAATCCAAAACACAGCACTAGCAAGAAATTTAACCCTATCCCAGCTGAAACCAGGACACTAGGAGAAACTATGATTTTTAGAAAGTGAATAGAAAATATGGAAACATTGGGTAACATTTTTTTGGAAGATGATGTATTGATCCCATTGAGATAGATGGTAAAACTCCTACTGACATAAATAAGAACAAAATTTTGTTTCTCATTGCTATGGAGGAGGTGACCTGTATTCTAGGATATTTAACATAACCTACTGAAATAGTTGTTTGAAGCAGAAACAGGAATCCAAATTTCCCTTATAGAGTTCAGAGCCTTAACTATTGGGCCAGAGAGAGGTCAAATCAATGTACTCCCTCTTCCCCCTCTTTGGTCCAATGAATATTTAATAATTTCAAGCAAAGGAAAACAGTTTTGATGTGGAGAAATAAAAAGGTCCTGACTCAGGACACTGCATAGCTTGGTCATTACCAAGGTGAGACAGGTGGAGATTCAGGTGAGAATTAGACCTATTTTTTCCTACAGCCTGCTAGTCTCTAAACTACTGGGAAAAAAATTGAGGAGCCAACAGCATATGCTCCTTTGGTGTCTTGGGCAGAGCTTAGCTCTCTAACATAATCTGAACAACTTTTAAGGGATGAAGCCCTTGGGGTGAGGTAATCAGAAGAACACTTCTCCTTTAATTCCAGCAAGGCTTCGTTGTGTTCAGCCCTGGGATGCTTCTGGTCAGGCTGCAAGCAGAACTTCAGCATCAGCAGCTTTGATACTCCGGGGTGAGGTAGCAGATAAACAGGACTCGAAGGATCTAATTTTTGATGGTAGACATCCTAAAGCATGACTACCTCCCTTGCTTGAGCTTGCATCCCCTCAGTTCACTTATCTGTGAAATGAGGATTATTTTCTTCTTTTGAAAAAAGCCGTGAATGTTTTAATGTGTTTATTTAGCTATTTATTTTTAGCCTAGGGAAAAACTGAAAGAATTTTACTCAGAACTCTTGTTCTTGCCTTTTCATGCCACCTTCTACTTCCATTTTTGCTTCTCTCAAGATAAATTGGTGTCATTTCACTTGTTTTTCTCCTGCCAAAGACAAATTACATCATTTTCTTTTTATTTCTTTGCCTCTTTTAGCCCAGAGAGATTCCCCAGCTTCTTAGGCAAATCATATTATTTGACTTTTTCTTTTTCCTGTATGTAGTATATATATTGAGATACTTTCCAAAAGAGAATAGGTTGTTATTTTTAATTTCAAAAATTAAGCTTAATTCAGATCTGTCTTAAAGTCACTGTAAAGTTTCTGAATAACTTCAATATACATTGAGTTAGGATTTAAGGGACTAACCTCCGTCAGAATAACAGCAGTATTAACGCTACTGATATATGCCAAAATTTGTACAGATAAATATCTGCTTTCACTTATACCAGAAGACCTGTATCCTCTCTGCAGTGAAATGAATGCTTCTCCATCTTTTTTTCTTTACTACGTTATCTTTTTCTCTACTATTTAATTTACATTTTCTCTTCTAGATTATAAATTTTTTCTGCATAAATTTTATTATGCTCTGGTTCTTCATTTGTTCACTATGTTGGGGTTTTTTTCTTAACCTTTTGGCAAGCCTAAAACTGTGCATTCACCCTCAGTTGAATACAAGAAATAATTTATTTGTAACCGTTTTTCAGCTAGGTTTGAGATTATCCCCTGTCTCCTCCCCTAAACCTGTTGAGAATATGTCTACTTTATTCATTGTGGAGGCTGCAAAGTGCTACTTCACAGTACATTAAGACGACCCTCAGGTGTCACACAGAGAGGTTACTATTATGAGGAGTTTCAATTTGATTTGGCTGCTACTTTTCACCATCGCTTGAAAATGTGTTTATACTGCTACACTACAAAAGGGTAATTCCAGCCAATAAGAGAAAAGAACTGATATAATCAAATAAGACGATATGTATTTGTGTATTCAGGTGTTTTTCACTGTTATTAAAATACAAAAAGAAGGCTTGATTATCAGTTCTTAAAGGTAATGTGCTGGCTGATCCATTTGTTCAAGAGTTCGTACATCTGTGCCCTGCTGCTTTTCAAGCCAGGAATCACTGACTCTAGTTCATTCAAACAAGAGACACTCATGATTCAGTGAATTAGGGCGGTAAATACTGTCCTGACTAGTGGGCAAGAAAAGCAAACAGGTAACTTTGGCTAGGAAGAAAATTAAACAGCATTTTAAATTGCAGAATGTAATTAGACTCATTATGGATTCATTAAAAACTAATTGTACCTGACACATACTTAAAGTACTCATTTAACTGAAGTTGTTCAAAGATAAAGCCATGAATACATTTCATCTGGATGTCTTCAAAGCTTCTTGTGCTTCACTCTACAAAAGGATACTCTTCAGCTCCCTTTTTGTCGGTAGTGGTTTTCTTTTAAAAATAAAATCATCGCAAGCTGGGGTAGAAGGAATCACAGGAAGTTATTCAGATATCTTTTGTACTGAATTGGATTAACTTGGTAATCAACCAAGCACGTTCTTGGTAGACATCAGCTCAGAATTTTGGAGAAAGAAGAACTTAATTTGCCAGGTGCTAGGAGGGGGTAGGTGAGTTCTTCTCTAATTAGAAACTAGTGAAATTTCTTGCACATAATAAATGATAAACTGTATAAGTAGATATTCATTTCCAGAGTTATTTTTAATAAAATTGGCAGATAAAAGCACATATATTAATGTAATATATACATAATGGATAGAATAATAACATGGGATTTTATAAATTGATATCATGCCAGTAACTTAAAATGATTTAATCCAGATGCCGATCTGGTCTTGGGTGGTGTCTGGAGTCAGAGGCCGTGAGCTCTTAATCTTTGCTGATGCTCTCTGTATCCAGACAGCTCATAAGCATTATATTTAAAATAGATTGCACAATCATTATAAAAGAACAATATTTATCACTCCAGTGCTGAAGCAGTAAAAAAAGCAAATAAAAATCCTACTCCATGAGATTTCTGAAGGCATGTCTGTCCTTCTTTTCTTCCTTTACAAAGATGGATACCATATTTTCCTGTCAAGTGTGTAAGTGGTGATGAACTCTGAAGTTAGAGCTCTAAGTCTTCTATATGAAGGAGGTTCCACGGGTTTTCTGTACATGGCTGGTACATCAGGACACAGCTACAGCTTGTGAAGTGGGCTCATCTCAGTGCTTCTGGGACTTTTTGAAGCCATATATAGGCAGGACAGATCTTGAAGACCTGATAAGATATGCTTACAACAGAATACTTCTCTCAAGAAATGTCTCAGCTTCAAATTCAAGACATATACTTAATATCATCTTATGAAGTGCACAGTTGCAAGAGATGTCGTAGTGAGAAACACATCGTTTCCATTTGAGAGGAAGAGACAATCTTCTTACTGAGCCTTGGTGGAAAACAGGACCTCCAGAAGCACTCTAGAAGCCCTGATCATTAAAAGGAAATTAGGGAATGTATGAGACCTCCAGCACTGCTAACAAAAACAAAGTCTCAAATAATCATGTCTCACTTGTTTGTGGGATTGTTTGTTGGCTCCATGTCATTTTTCCCTCCGCTGCAGTTCTTCTTCCTTTGCTGGAAAGAAAATAGGACAGAGAAGCAAAACAAGATTCAGCTTGCAAATTAGGCCAATCAGATGTATATGTCCGCTTGAGGATAAACTGAATAGCTCTCCAGACTTCACATGTATCAGCTCACTCTCCGTTGCTTATAATGGGAGCTCAGATACCGAGCTCCAGTGTATGCCCAAATGTTAACATTTTAATTGATGTGTTTTAATCTGTGAGCTGAATCCCAGCTGGAGTGTGTCAATAGGAGGTAGAAGGAGGATACGGGAAACTACAGGCCTGTCAGTCTGACCTCGGTGCCAGGGAAGGTTATGAAGCAGATCATCCTGAGTGCCATCTCATGGCACGTACAGGACAACCAGGTGATCAGGCCCAGACAGCATGGGTTTATGAAAGGTAGGTCCTGCTTGACTAACCTGATCTCCTTCTATGACAATGTGACCTGCTTAGTGGGTGAGGGAAAGGCTGTGGATGCTGTCTAGCTGGACTTCAGTAAAGCCTTTGATACCATTTCCCACAGCATTCTCCTGTATAAATGGCTTGGATGGGCATACTCTCCGCTGGGTAAAAAACTGGCTGGATGGCCAGGCCCAAAGAGTTGTGGTGAATGGAGTTAAACTCAGTTGGCAGCCGGTCACAAGTGGTGTTCCCCAGGGCTCAGTATTGGGGCCAGTTCTGTTTAGTATCTTTATCAACCATCTGGATGAAGGGATCGAGTGCACCCTCAGTAAGTTTGCAGACAACACCAAGTTGGGCGGGAGTGTCCATCTGGTCGAGGGTAGGAAGGCTCTGCAGAGGGACCTGGACAGGCTGGATCGATGGGCTGAGGCCAATTGTATGAG
>NW_009210360.1:26026-73427 GCF_000690835.1 Fulmarus glacialis
GATAGGACGAGAGGAAATGGCCTCAAGTTGCGCCAAGGGAGGTTTAGACTGGACATTAGGAAAAACTTCTTTACTGAAAGAGTGGTCGGGCCTTGGACCAGGCTGCCCACGGAAGTGGTAGAGTCACCATCCCTGGAGGTATTTAAAAGACGTGTAGATGAGGCGCTGAAGGACATGGTTTAGTGGGCATGGTGGTGTTGGGTTAACGGTTGGACTTGATGATCTTAGAGGTCTTTTCCAACCTTAATGATTCTATGATTCCATGATTCTATGATTCCTGACAGCCTCACACATGTGGTGTATCACAGTATGATACTATATGAACAGTATGAAACCGATCTTTTAGATTCAGAAGAAGTATCCAAAACTATGCTGTGAAATGAACTGGGAATCAAGAAACAGCCTCACCATGGCCTCCAGAAGCTACTGATAAACTGACAAAACCCTGTACTTCTGAAACAAATTGATAGTATCATTAGCGCTCTGGAAATATCAATTTAAGTATGCACAGCTACTGTTAATTTTGCATGTACTAAAAATTTTTTTGATTGAGACTACAGTGTCAGAATGGGGTTTTGATACATCTTTCTTTTAAAATGTATGCAAATAAAATACATTTGTGTTTCATTATTGTTTTGTTATATTCTTGCCTAGCAATGGTTTATAAAGACAGAACCTATAACAGCAATACCTCAGCAAAATGCTTGATTACCTTTATTGAATAGAATTTATGAGAAATAACAACTGATACAAAATTCATCGTTTATGGTGATTATTTTGTCTCTGGGAAAAATTAGCTTGCTATAACGACTGACTGAAAGTGTTCTTTCTGTCTTCCTGTCATTTTTAATGCTTAAAGTGTAATAATTTTTAACCTCTTACACTAATAAGCAAAGCAATCTGGATACTCCTCACAATGATGTGATTTGCCTCAATAACAAGGCACAAAAAAGCACAGATATAGGAAATCATCTAAAAGGTATAAAACACACCAGAGTTTTTGCATGTTTTTCAGCTGAGTTGCAGAACTATCTCTAACAGTTAATTTTCCTTTGTATTAACTCCTGAGGAGTATGTGCTAGGGCTAGAGGGGGGCTCAAATACTGGTTCATTTAAAAGTCATAACACTTCATAACATTGTCAAGTCGGGGGGGGGGGGGGGGGGGGGAGAGGGGTGTGTGTGGAAAGGTTGCATGAAAACCCTGAGAGGATGGTGCTCTGTGTTCCTCTTATATACAAGCCTTTAACTAAAGTTCACCTGATGCTTTGCCTGCATGGTGAAAGCAGAAATAAAAAGTCATTCTGACATGTTACACAGTAATCTAACACTTTCCAGGAATGCAGCTGCTTGGGTCCTTGAGTCAGGAACATCTTTTCAAAGGCCAGTTAGGGTGATGCTAAAGCAATCGTTGGACTTGATGTTGAGGGCTGTCCATAAAAGTAAGACTTTGGCCTTCTTGATATTGATGCAGGGAAAACACCCCTCACCATGGCTGCTCTCATGAGAGTCATTTAATGCCATGACCCATGTCTAATAGACAAAACAGATTCAGGACTTTATGTGCTGGAGATATCCCATCTGATCAGTCAGCTAATAAATTTACACCATGACATTTATACACACCTAGTTACAACCCCACATCCAGGTGTCAGTGTTCACATGAAGACCAGCCCCTCACAGGTCCTTTGCCCAGGACACTCCTGAGATGGTGACAACTTTCTGTACTAGCCAGAGTTTGACTTAAACCCATTGACCTTGAGGAGAGAGGCTGAACTCTGGACCCTGTATCATTGCAGACCTCATGCTGAGGATTATCTCCAGCTGCCAGCTGTTCTGTGCTGTTGATGTTACTTTTAGAGAAAGGAAATTATTTCTCGTTTGGTTTCAGTGCAACTCTGTAGCAAGTATTGTTTTCAAGTGAGTTACCCTAGGAAAAATAAGGGTTGGCTAGGACCCATTTTTTTCTACCATTCCTTTTCCAACCAGCCAGACCCTACCTTTCTGGTGTTTTAAAAATATGTTCCAGCTATGATTAAAGGTTTCTTTGGTTTGCCTTTCAATTATGTCTCTGCAAGACTGTAAATGCTTTTATATGAGAATTGTAAAGCATTGAGCATGCATCTGTTTTTAAGCTTGGGAACTATTACAGTCATTAGCTGGTTCTATAATTTGCCCTTTTTATACTAATACTTTCTCAGCTTGAAGGGCATATTGCTTATATATTGTCTCTTTGTGCTTCCATGTCTCATTTACCCAGAGTGGCACAGCAGGTTCACTAAATTAAGGATTAGACAGACAATAGCCGGGATACTTCTCCCATCTCTATTTTCTGTAAATTTCCACAAATAGAAATGAAATCTTTAAGCTCACAGAATGTGTAAAGCATACTAAATAAAAAAAAAAAAATATTAATAGATAAATGTTGAAGCTATAGATCTGTATATGATGTATATAATACATTGTTTCTTTTTCTTTTACTCTTTTCTGCTTTTTAATAGGAAGAGTCTGGTTTATTGCAAATCCAGCTCCCACAAGTAGATAAAGCAGCAACTGGCATCAGCCTATGGGCAGATTATAAAGTTCCAAGTATAACTTTTTATGTACATATAAGCCCTGTTTCTGAACCAAAGGTGGCCAGAACAGTACACTGGCAGTCCTCACAAAACTGCCCCTCCTCAACAGTACTCAGACCACCAAATCTGTCTGCGACAAGAACAGATTCGATGCAGAGAAAAGCTGAATTTTTTTCTTTCTTCTTTTTACACATCCTTCTAGTCAGGACATCGTTGAACAGAGTGAGGCCTTCTCTGAGAAAAAAAATATGCTGTACGACTGAGGAAAAGATTTTCATTAGACCACATGTAACAGTATCAGACGGTCACTTCTAACACAACAACGCAGTTGTGTTCTTATTCTCACAAGGTGAAAGATTTTTATTCAGCACCTCCCAAGAGCACCAGGAGAAGCTTGATCCCGGACCAGAAGAGGCGCCTCCCCTTCCCTGGCTCTGGTGAAGCTCTGCCCCCTGGTGACATCACCTATCCTGCTGCTCCTGGCAGTCCCGCCTCTCTTCCGGTCATCATGTGGTTGGCTTGCCCCCTCCCCTTTCTGTCCTTGGGGGCTGTCATTCTGTAAAGTGCCCTCCCCCCAAATGAGCACAGGTTGTCCTGTGATGGGCTGGCATCACAACAGGAAGTCCCTCCCTAGTACACGCATGGGGACCGCCATTTTGGGTTGTCCACCATTTCATGGCAGGCAGTTGCCATTTTGTAAACCATCGTAACCAACAGGTTTTCATATTGTTCTGTGATTGGCTGAAGGCTGTTTCCTAGTACCGTTTTACCCCATGTGTTCAAAAGCAGCCCTGTGATTGACATCATACTCCACATGTTTTCATATTGCTCTGTAACTGGCTGCCTGCCATTTTCTGAAACTGTCATACCCACGTGATCTCAGAACAACCTGTGATTAGCTGCTCATTTCCTTTTGACCAGGAAGTGTTCATATATAAAAAGATATATGAGTCACCATCCCTGGAAGTATTTAAAAGACGTGTAGATGAGGCGCTTAGGGACATGGTTTAGTGGGCATGGTGGTGTTGGGTTGATGGTTGGACTTGATGATCTTAGAGGTCTTTTCCAACCTTAATGATTCTATGATTCTATGCTTCTATGATTCTATATACTATATATATGTGCGTGTGTATTATTTATTGATACAAAGATACATACTATATATATTTATATATGTTATGTCATAGAAATATATACATGTATAAAGAGATATAAATTAAATATATACATCCAAAAAATGCTGTGTGTACAGCACAAACTGAAACACAGGAGGTCGCCACTGAGCATTAGGAAACATTTTTTTTTACTGTGAGGGTGACTGAGCACTGGCACAGGTTGCCCGGGAGGTTGTAGAGTCTCCGTCCTTGGAAATATTCAAAAGCTGTCAGGCCATGGTCCTGGGCAACATGCTCTAGGTGGCCCTGCTTGAGCAGGGGATTTGAACAAGATGACCTGCAGAGGTCCCTTCCAACTGCCACCATCCTGTGGTTCTGTAATCTACTTGACACACAGTAGCTAAAACAAAAAGGCGACCCTCTGTCTGAAATGGGAAGGGACTTCCTCTTTGATGTACTTTTGGGTAAATTGGGTATGGCAACTGATGAGTCACAGAACAACCTGTAAACATGTGGGGGAGGATGTTTTACAAAGTGGCTGAGGTGGAGCCAACAGACCACATGACTGTAGAAGGGGCAGATCTTCCCGGGGCAGTGGGGCAGCTGATGACAGGGAGGAGGGGGGCTTTTCCAGAAATTGGGGATTGGGCATCTGCCACTTCTGTTCTTGTATCACAGTTGTCTATAGAAGTATAGTACTCCTCCATTTGACTATAAAGCATATCCATCAGAGAAATATTAGCATACTAATTATGAATACGGTGCAAACTTTATAGAATAAGAATTTCCCTACTTTCAGTCACTCTGATCCTGGACAAAAAGATAAGCAGTGTGTTGTAAATTACTCACAGGGGATAAGAGGATGGTGCAGATGAGTAAAATGAAGTGACCATGGAGCAGTGAATTGGCATCAGGATCAGACTGGATCATTGCTCTTCTTGATTTCCTGCTACCATCCCTTCTTAGTCCCATCTTTTTACACAGGCACAGCACAAGAAAGGCCATGTAGGCAACTCCAATTTCTGGCTGGTCTGAACATTGCCTTGGCAATCTGACCCAATGCACATGGCATAGAAAGTACAACAGAAAAAACCATGAAAGACAGAAGAGCCCCAAAGATGGATGGGGAAAGAAAGGGGCTAAGGGAGAATGGAAAACCAGTGGTGCAAGTGAGCATGAAATGGATGTAGGTCCCTGAAATAGGGATGCAAAAATGGGATAAAAGAGAAAATAAACTGGTGAAGAAAATAAACCCATAAAGCAATGATCATCATGTGAGAAGTCACAAGAGGAAGTTATAGTGTATTGCACAGCATGCTGAATAGCAAGGTGGGAAGGCAGCAGGTTGGAGAAGAGACAAGCATTGCATAGGCAGCAAGTCCTTTTTGTCAGGCACCATTTCTGAGCTATTTTATGTCTTCTCAGTGGGATGCAGAGAGGGGAAGAAGATGCTTCAGTCCTGGCTGGGCCTCTTGGATGCCATCATCACAATAAGACCTAATATATTAATAATAGTCATTATAGTTGTTTTTCCAACAGTAAGCTTGCTGGGCTTTGGGAGAGCCTGAAAATTCATAATGAAAATGCAAGCTCTGTGTGCTTTAGTTCAACTTTATTTGATTGCAAACTGACATCCTCTACAGGCTCTCAATGTGTCTAAATTATTATGGAAGAAACAAGAGGAAAAAGGCTAACCTCCCTGCATGAACAGGAATGAAAGTTTAACAGGACTCAGATGGTTTTGCAAGTATTCACTGTGCTACTGGTGAAGCATGTGTCCCTGCAGAGTGATCACTGCTGACTGACCTGCAGCTCAGTTTTAAAAGTCATTTTCTTTTTCCTAAAAGAAATCAGCACACTATTCACACAGCTTGGCATGCTGCAAATTCAGACTGTTTAAGTGTGTCTCACCATGAATAAACAGTGATTTGTTCTTGGAAAAGGGAATTTAGTAATTGCAATGGGCATGCCTAAGTGTCCTCTGACCAATAAACAAATGGTGCATGTGACATAAGCTGTCTGGATGGGTGCCACAGTAAGAAATAACATTTCTTTTGTCTCTTTCACCTTAAATATTAAAACAAATCCTGGTGCCTGTAAAATACTAAAGTTCAGCAAAAACAGACCAAGTTCCATGCAATGAAGTAGTACCACTTACAAACACTTTGGAGTAAATCAATATTCTTTCCAAAACATCCATGTCAATGAAAGGCTCTTGTCACTAAAAGGTTACAAAAAGCCCCTCAAAATCTTCAAACCAGATGTCCACAGATGCCAGGCATGAGAAGTGGACTTTACAGCTTGCACAAAAGGAAAGAGGTCAAGACTTTGCCAGACGCAGGAATCTCAAAACTGTCTTTCTTAGACCATATAAAAAGGCTGAGGCTTGTAGCTTCAGCAAGGACAGGGTTTTTTTCCTTCTTTAGGCCAACTTTCCTTCTGCCCCTGCCAGTGACTGGCTCTGTGACTTGGGGGAACTCACTGAACTTTTTGGTACCACAGTCAGCCTCACTGCAAAACAAAGGCACTTAGAGCACTGCCTTCCTTAGGGTTGTGAGGCTTAATTTGTTAAGGTCTGTAAATAAGTCTCAGCTTGACAGAGAGAAGGTTTGTTAATTATGTTCTATGTTTGTTGACTAGTGATTTGTGTATTTGGTTGGGGACAATGTCAGGTCTCTAATATGAACATCAAAAGGGTAGAGAAAATACGATCTCCTCCTCAGATGGGATTCCAAGACACCTATTTTTAGGTCCAGAAGTACTTGACTGGGGCTAGGGGAGTGAGACACAGTTGCCCAGCCTCATGCTACAATAAGGCTTCTACAAAAAGGAGTCAGCCTTGTACTTCTCCAGAGAGTTAAGACAAATGTGGAGAAGAACTGCACAAGCAGAAGGGTGACTGAGGAAAGCACGATGACATGCAGAGAGCTACTGGAAGGAAAGATGTCCAGATACTTCCCTGAATAAATAAACATTAAAAAGCTTCAATAACCTAAAACATACTTTAAGTAAGTACATACCTATAATGCTTATAGGATACACATCTTGTTTTCCACTTGAATTACTTTTTCCACCTGAATACCATAGGCACCATTCAACACTGCTTTGCAGTTGTGTGCCATCATTTACATCTGAGTGTAAATAAATTTTCTACACATCAGAACAGATCCAGCACATACCTGTTTTGCACAGATGGGTAGAAATGACTATTAGGTGCAAGCCAGAGGAGTACAGTTCTCTCTCAGAGAATATCTCTGTATGAAAAGGACAAAAGCTTACACAGTCAGTAAGAGAAATATAAAATTGCACTTTCCATTATAAATATGTGGTTTACTAACATTTCATGCACAGCTGGAGAGGTGGTAGCATAGCCATCAGCAATCTATCAGTGGGCTTGTCTCCAGTGGTTAGTATTTTTCTCAAATCTCAGACCACAACTGTGGGAATTATTAGAAGGCATCTGCCATGCTCTCAGCCTGTTCAGTGATGTCTTCTGAAACATTCACTCCAACCTCTCTCAGTCCTCCTACTCTACTTCTTAAGCATCATCTGGACCTGCTGAGAAATTATTTAGGGAATTGTTGTGCTGTGTTCTTGTAGGAATAAAAAAAAAAATAAATGCAACTACCTGGAAAAAAGACCCTATGTAGGATGAAGAATGAGTGTCACAAAATAAGTGGTATATGATAGATCAGCTTTTAAATCCTAATTTCCAATATTCACTAGTGCCATTAGCTGTAGCAGGTATTAAAATTAAAGAGTGCGTCTGCACACAGAACTTGTCTCCAACCTTTTCCATGTTGCATAGCTTTCCTTTTATTCACGTTCTTTTCCACTACTCCTTTATTCCTTTGCTTTTAGAATATGTGTGCCTATACCTCATTAAATGTCCCAGGCCTTTACAATTCTCAAGACTGGTTTATACATGGTTTATAAACGAATGAGGTCTGTCCTGTCTTTCTGAGATTTTTTGAACTGTGCAAATTTGAAACATGTCTTGTGTTCCTGACTGCAGTATAACAGTAGGCATACTTAGAGAAAAACAAAATGTTCATTAGCCAGCCACTAAGGCTGTCAACAAAGGAATTCCTTTGACTAGCATTGTCTTCTCCTGTCCTTTCAGCAGCACTGCCTTCTACAGTGCGTCTATTGGAGCACTGGGATATAATTACCAAAGCAGGTGAATTCTTTTTTTTTTTTTTTTTTTTTGTTTTCAGTGAATAGGAAATTCAATAAAGAAAATTTTGTCATATTGAAACAATTTGTGAATTCTGCACATATTCACCACATGAGATTTTCCAGCAGGGCAAAAAGAGGAAAAAAGAAACAGCTTTGTCATTTTTCATACCCTGCATGCATGTACTGCATCTGATGCAACTAGCACTCCTGATGGGCACCTTCCCGCTTTGAAGGCATCACCCCCTCCCAGCAGAAAGTCTTGCAAGCCCTCTCTGTGGCTGCTAGGAAGATCTGCACTTTGTTGAGCTTTTAGGCTGTCAGCTGTCTGACAAAATGAGGCTTTTTGCTGAACCTTATATTTGCAAACAAGGAAGAACGAGTGGAGGATGGGAAGATCGGGGGCAGCCTTGGTTGCAATGACCATGAGGTGGTGGAGTTCAGGATCCTGAGAAAAGGGAACAAGGCAAACAGTAGGATCACAGCCCTGGACTTCAGGAGAGCAGACTCTGACCAGTTCATGGATCTGCTTGGAGGGATTCCATGGGATACTGTCTTGGAGAGAAGAGGGGTCCAAGAGGATGAGTTGATTTTCAAGGAACCCTTCTTCAAAACTCAAGAATGGTCCATTCCACGCATGCAAGAAATCCTGCTAAGGTGGTAGAAGGGCCTGCATGGATGAAAAAGGAGCTCCTGACTAAAATATATATTAAAAAAAAAAAGCATACAAGAAGTGAAAGCAGGGACAGGTGACCCAGGAAGAAATATAGAGACACTGACCAAGTGAGCTGGGATGGGGTTAGGAAAGCCAAAGCCCACCTGGAGCTCAATTTGGTGCGGGCTGTGAAAGAAACTAGAAGGGTGTCTACAGCAGCAAAAGAAAGACCAGGGGTAAAGTGAGCCTGCTGCTGAATGGGGCAGGGGACCTAGTGACAGGGGACATGGAAAAGGATAAGATATTCAACACTTTCTTTGCCTCAGTCTTCACTGTTAAGAACTGCCTTCAGGAGTCCCAAATTCCTGAGACCATTGGGAAAGTTTGGAGCAAGGAAGACTCACCCTTAGGACAGGAGGACCTGATTAGGGAACATTTAAACAGGCTGGACATACACAAGTCCATGGGACCAGATGGGATGCACCTACAAGTGTTGAGGAAGTTGGCCAATGTCATTGTGAGGCAATTGTATATTGTCTTTGAAAGGTTGTGGTGATCAGGGGACATTTCTGATGATTGTAAGAAAGCAAATGTCACTCTCATCTTCAAGAAGGGTAAGAAGGAGGATCTGGGGAACTGTAGGTCAGTCACTCTGACCTCAGTCTCTAGGAAGGTGATGGAGCAAATAATCTTGGAAACAATTTCCAGGCACATGACGGACAAGATACATTAAGGGCAAAATGATGACTGGGAGCATCGATTTCAGAAGCAGAAATGCTGGACCAACCTGATAGCCTTTATGATGAGATGACTAGTTTGGTGGATGAGGGGAGAGCAGTGCATATCGCCTACCTAGACTTCAGTAAGGCTTTCAACATTGTCTCCCACAACATACTTATAGACCAGAATATTCCCCCTCAGAATGGCTGAGGGGACAGTAAGGTGGATTGAAAAGTGGATGAAATTCCAGGCTCAAAGGCTTATGGTTATTAGCACAAAGTCCAGCTAGAGGTCAGTTCCTAGTGGTATACCCCAGGGGTTGGTACTGGGACCAGTACTGTTTACAATCTTCATTAATGACATGGATGATGGGGCAGCACACCCTCAGCAAGTTTGCAGATGATCCAAAATTTATGAGAGTGGCTGATACATCAGATATAGTTGTGCTGCCATTCAGAGGGACCTCAACAGGCTGAAGAAATGTGCCATCAGGAATCTCAAGAAATTCAATAAAGGGAAATGCAAAGTCTTGTACCTGGGGAGGAATAACCCCATGCACCAGTACAGGCTGGAGCTGACCAGATGGAGAGCAGCTTTGCAAAAGAGGACTTTTCATTGTGGACAATGAGTTGACCACAAGGAGACAACGTGCCCTTGCAGCAATTGTGGCCAACAACATTGCCAGCAGTTCGAGGGAGGTGATCCTTCTCCCCTGTTCAGTGCTGGTGTGACCACATCTGGAGTGCTGAGTGCAGTGCTGGACTCACCAGTACAAGAGGGACATAGGCATGCTGGAGCGAGTCCTGCCAAGGGCCACAAAGACGATTAAGGGACTGGAACATCCCTCGTACAAGGAGAAGCTGAGAGAGCTGGGATGTTCAGCCTGGAGAACAGAAACCTCCGGCGGATCTTATCCATGTGTATGAATACCTGACTGAGGGGAGCAAAGAAGACAGAGCTGGACTCTTCTCATTGGTCCCTAGGAAAAGGACAAGGTGGAATGGGCACAAACTAGAAAACAGGAAATTCTTTCTAAACATTAAAACTGCTCTTTTTTACTGTGAGGATGGTCGAACATTGGGACAGATGATTGTCCAGAGACTTTGTGAAGTCTCCATTGTCAGAAATCTTCAAAACTCAGCTGGCCAGTAGGGGAGATGGACTAGAAAACTCCTGGGCTAGAGGTGCCTTCACACCTCAGCAATTCTGTGGTTCTATGATTCTGTAATTAAGGAAAATCATTTTTAGGTCTCATGGAGACAAAATAACTAGGCTGATAGGTAAAGAAAACAGATGCTGCAGAAAAGCAGCAATTTTTTAAAAAATCATATTCTCTCTGTACTTCATTTGCATTAGGTTGAACTAAGGCATTAAAGAGTTGTCAAAAGAAAATATTCATTAGTAGTTCATTGTAGGAAAACATCAAGAACAAACTTACACACATCTATCCAACAACATGCTAATCTATGTTCATTAACCATCAAAACAGCATTTAATGAGCTTGGCTTTTATCTAGACCTCTGGATTTCACCTTGAGAGGAAAAGATTGTTCTGCTTGGTGTATTTGTTGACTGTTTGGAATGACAAAATACAAGAAATTTCTGAAGACATCTTGGTCAAGAGATTTGAATGCCTATTTAGCACATGAGAGTCTCAGACTCAAGTTTTACCTATATTACAAAAGAATACTTCACTGAATCAAACCAAGCTCTGTGCTGTGTGTTATGTGTTTTATACCAAATAACATCCTTATCCTGAAATTTCACCAAGCAGAGTACACTCCAGTTCCTGCCTAGCACTCCTGTGATTTCAGTGGGACTGTGAGCCAATGTAAGCAATCAGACTGAAGGGTACTCTCAGTAATTATCCAGGTGTCAGTAGTCATCCAGGTGTCCCCTGACTCAGAAGTACTCAGGAGATCCCAGTCTCCACAGAGCTTACAGCCATGAGAGTGGGTAGCCAGTTGGCAACCTGGCTATAAATAATTAGGGGGCACCTCTGACTTGTTCAGTATTGCAGTGGGCATGCTCACCAGAGGAAGTCAAAATGTCAGCAGAAAAGGAAGGGATACAAGCACTTGATCAACAAGATGAAGGGCAAGAAGAGCCAGAGCTAAATGAAGTATATTTTGCCTTCATTTTTGGTTCTGTTTTGTTTTGTGTTTTTGGAGGTAGGCTAATCTCATTATTTCTTGTAAAGACAGCATTAATGAATACAGCATTGGCAGGCAGCCCATAGCTTGGAATGGAGAACTTGTCACTGGGAGGCAGATTGGGTTAGGGCCCCTTAATTTTGTTTATGCTATTCTTACTGACAAATCTTCCTTCTACATGGTTTCCACTTCTTTCTCTGCATGCTTTAATGGATAAACAAGGAAATGGAGAGTAGGTGACATTCTCTGCCTGGAGTCTGAGTAATCTTAGAGGGCTCTAGAGAGAATTTAAATATTTGGTGGCTTCCAATATGTCTATACGTCTTAACAAATCGGCACTAGGCCACAAGCTGAAGTACTAAATGCACGTCTGCAACACTGTGTAATTTTGAAAGCATTCTCAAATTCTCTTTTGGTGTCATTCAGCTAGCTTTCTCTAAAATGAAACTTGGAAATCATTTGGGAAGCAACCTGTTCTGGGCCCTGCTAGTAATCGGTTGTATGGATGAGATCACATAAAGTTTGATTTATTCAGCATTCTAGCAGTCCTAGACCTCTCACGTGTGCCTTGTTGTCCTCACTCCATGCCTGAGAATACCCGATACATTCTTGATGCACTATACCATTAAAACTCTGTTTTCAGTGATTCAGAGAAGTCTCTCCACTATCTGGGGCAGATTAACCTGGTGATAATAGCTCAAAGTGGGAATAACTCAAAAATGGGTGCACTCCAAATCTAGGGAGATGATGAGGGCAGCTCTCCTATTTTAAGTCTTTCTCCATATTCCAGGAGTCCTGGAGCCAGTTTTTCCTGCTCTGTTGCCATGCTCCTAGCAAGTGGTAGCTCACCTGGCCTCATTCTTGAGAGACTGATTCATGGGCTAGAGAAGGTATTAAGGTATCTGGCATGAATATGAATAGGCACAACTGTGGCAAGACCATCAAGACCATCAGTTGCATGCAGCTATGGACAGCACAGTGTCATGCTGACTGCTAAAATCCTGCAGGCATGCATAGGGTACTTTGTCCCTTTTGTAGAGAATCTGTGTGCAGTCACATACCATGCATGCAGTAAGTAAAAAGGAAGGATGTCATGCATAATATGCTAGAGAGGCCCCCTGGCAAGTAGGCGTAAAGACCAGTAGAATGGGCATAAAACCAAGGATCACTCCAAATAAGGTACAGTATGGACATATCCACTCTGAACCGGGGGAAGGGGAAGAGAACTTAGCAATGGGCTGATGAAGTGTGCTCTGTGCTACCTGGCCGAAATGCCAAGGAATATTCTCATATTAACATTAAGCAGTGTTGGCAGAGCCACTGAGGAAGACAGCCTCTGGGGTCCTGTTATTTCTACGAAGGTTTTAGGGGTTTCCTTCTTTTCAATAGTTTATTTGCCTGTGGGGACAATGACAGCTTTTTTCTGCCTTTGACAAATATGACTCTTGCTGCTTGCATTACTGGGGGATGTTGGCTTGTGCTTTTCCTGGGTCTGTGAACTCTTTTAGAAGAAAGTTAGTCCTCAGGATGGTAAACCCCAAATTATATTCCAGGAACATGATGGAAATTAGAGGGTGAAAGTAGTAGCTAATACCTTCAAGAAAGAGAGATGAGAAGACATTGGGAGGCCAGCTTACTGACAGACCACCCATAGAGTAGCTAGTGTATGCTGGGCACCTAGGACAGCTTCAGGGAGAAGGTTGACAGTACTGTACCCATAAGCAAAAGTCATGTCTGGAGTGCCTTGAGTCTTATGTAGGGCAAGAGGAAACTACTTAGAGTGAGAAGGAGGTGGGAAAATTACTAGAGAGAGGGTCTGTAAATGGCAAGCAGTTCTGGACATCCAGGTAACAGTTGTTGACAGTCATGGTACCTTAGCAATACAGAGCCTGGAAATTGCTACAACCCTTCCTCCTTGGGGCGCTGGTGACATTCTTTCACTTCTCAGGAAGAGGGTGCCAGCATGGCCCAGGAGGATTATGCCAAGCATCATGGAGGGATAATGCACATGAATCATCAGCAGTGATTCTCGAGCCCAAGATGATGGAGCAGGGTCTCCTGTGATCCATACTATCACAGGCACATTCAGCAGACCCATCAGATGAAAATGTGTATCCAAGAAATGACCTAGTACAGTTGGGTATGACTTTTTTCACATGGAACAGCTTAAGAAGGACTTAATAAAGCAGGAGGTAATGGCCACTTTTAGACCATGGGGAGAGCCCAGAGGCAAGTGAGCTATTTCTCAAAGAACAGTGCCAGTTAGTTGCATTAAGCATAGATGTGATCTTATGCACCTTAAACTTAGCAGCCTGTTGGCAGCCCAAATATGGATTTTTGTCCCTCTGATCTTTTTTTGCATTTGACTGACATTTAAAATGAGAAGTTCTCCAGAATGATATTTATCTTTGTATCTCCAGTTTATAATGTGCTTGCTTTAATGATGTGTTAATTGTAAATGAAGCATCAGGACCCTGATATGCAGATGTAACAAAATAACTCTGATTACTATGATGAAATATTATAGTTATGTATTTGAGTTAAATCAAACACTTCATGCTTGTTTTAGTAAACTTTGCGCAATTTGTATGATTTCTCAAATCTCATTATATAAACTGATTATTCAAATAACAAAGCACAATATAATGACCTCCTTCCAGTTAATGAGTATTGTTATTTATTAAAAAAATAGTGTTGGTTTCAGTTATTCTGTTGCTCTGTTCTTTGGCCTTCCACATCAAATAAGAAATGTTCAATACCTTGAAAAGTATGGACAATTTTGAAACAAACATACAAGGCTAATGAATGAGAGGGCATACTTTAAATACAAATACAGCTTTTAATTACAGCTAACCCTAGACGCATGCATATGTTCAAACACAAACACAGGCACACAACACACAAACGTGCACTTTCAGGAGGTTAGCATTGTTGCAGTCCTTTTTTTTAAGGATGTTGTGTATGTAAGCTTTCTGTGTCCAACTACTTGAGACCTTCAGTTCATAACCCAGTGCCTCTTATCCCTGAACCCATCTAGGTTTGACAGATGAGGTCAAATTAATAGTTATGGTATGTTTTCTGCATCAGCCTGCACTAAGAAAATTCTCAGGTAGACAGATATGTGACTTCTGTTTTTCTTATATCATGAAGTAGTGTCTGGGATTTGCAGTAAAAGGGAGCATCTCTCCTCTTGAATAAAGTAAAAAACATATTAGGTGAAAAAAGCCTATTTACTGCACATTAAACTCTCTTTTCTGATTGTGCAACACATAGGAAGCCTTGAACAGAGGCTCAGAGGAAGTGTACTAAAAACTCTCCCTCTTTACGTAACGTTGAGTCACCATGTTTTCCCTGTCTCAGTCTTACTAGCAGTTTCAAAGGGGGAAGGCTCCCAGAGTTAGTTACAGAAGTCAAACAAGGTGAGACTTCAGGAATAATCAATAGGTTCAAAAAAGCAGGTTTTGATGGCTGGAAAAAAGTTGCAGTTTTGGCCAGAAAGGGGTTGACAGAAATCTGTCATGTCAGAAGACAGGAAGCCAGAATGGAGGGTAGAAAGAAGTTCAAAAAGAATTCAAATTCTCAAGGACAGGTATGAGCCCAGAGGATAGAAGATGAGATCCTTTACGAAGACAGCATACGAGATTATCTAAAGCAATTTTCATGTTGTTGAAATGGATTTTTTCCCCAGTTTTATCAAAATAAACAAATGTAATTGGGTGTGACTAATTGAACGTTACTGTAACTAACATGCCTTAATTCACTGTAGTTCTATCCATTGCAACATCTGCAAAGACACCGAAGTTTGGGAATACTTGCTGCTTAAAATTCTGCACCGGCTGCTAAATTAATGAAGTGAAGATGTTTTATAAATTCTTGCAGCTATTAGAGAAATTTAATTATTGAAAAATATTACCAAAACAGAGAGAATGTGCTGTACGAGCACTGGGGCACCAGGGGAATTAAATAATTTTGCTGAGTACACATAACATATCACTTTGCTGCTTCAGAATTGTCTCAGAGCAATCAGTGAAATGACTGATTTTTCAATGAATAATGGAATTGAGCAGACCTACTGGGTCCTCTAGTGATGTCCCTTGCTGGTACAGGTAACCATATCAAGTAATATTTTCACATATATACTAAGTTCTCATTCAAAATCAGTTAGAGTTCCACTGTAGGAAGGATGTTTCAGAACATCTGTCCTCTGAGTCTTAGAAGCTGTAAACTAACTGTCAATATAACTGTATTTGTAGTTACTTAGCTTCTATTTTCTTCAGATCACTATTAATTAACATAAATTAGTCTTTTCATTCTCTTGTGTTTAGCCCATGCAGTTTTAGAAATTTACTCACTCAGCTAATTAAAACTTAAAGGCTTTCAGTTCCTCCAAATTGTTGAGCAGTCTTTCTTTGAGCTCCATGCCATGAATTCATCTTTTTATTTTCTTTTTTTTTTTTTTATTTGGAGAATCAGATCTCCAAATCCAATTTGCCAGTGCCTCATATGAATTCCAAGATGTAAGCCATCTTGATTGGCTACCAGATTGACACAGAAATACTGTCTTTTCTCTATCCCACATCACAGCAGAAGTTACAGAGGGATGGCAAATTCAGAGTCACCTTCTGATCTACGTTCTGATCCACCAGTGCCTCCAAGTCTTTCAGCACCTTTGTATTTTCTAACTGGCAACTCCTTAGTTTTCATTATTAATTCCTTGATGGAAGTGTTTTCATGTTACAGTATGAAATTTCATCCTGTTTCTCTAATGACTGTCTTTAAGGCATCTAATTCTTCCTGACTGTGCTCTATCTTGAACAAATGCCATCAGTATACTTCTATCCTTTAATAGTTACTCTGATGAAAGTATTAAAGAAAAAATCTTCAGAATTTTACTAAAACTTTTTTCCAGCACAGTAGTTCCTATTTCAATGTAGTATAAACATCTTCCCTTTAGCCTGTTTCTTGCTTGCTGTGCTACTCAGGTAATAATCCTCATGTTCTCTGGTTTCCTGTATCCTTGTATTAGATGTATACTGAATGAATAGTTTAGATCTGCTGTATTTCTCTTGTGTAGAAAATATGCACTGTTTAAACAGGGCGATATCAGACTAGCCAGGCATTATGTGGCATTGCTGCTTTCTAGCTCATTTGTTTCCACATCATTACTTATTTTTCCCTTGCAGTCTTCTGGTTGCTGATCCCTGGTTTCAAAGGCTTAACACAGAATGCATCAAGAGAGAAACAGTCCCTGCGTTCATGAAAGCTGGTACATGGTTGATGTAAGCACCCTCTTGGGATTAGCAACTGATAGGAGACATAAGAAACTTCCCTGTGATAAGGCACCTCCAAACTTTTAACCTTTTACAAAGTTTGAATTTAGCCCACTAATCCTATACATTAGAAAATAGATCCAAACCAACTCTCAGTTTTGAACACACTGATACTGGAGATATCTGAATTCCACACTAAATCCACATCTATCTGTGGATTTTCTGAATAGCTTATTTTATACTGCAGTGAGCCAGAACCAATGATACAAACAGCAACACATCTATGGATGCTCAAAAACTGGATGCAAATTTTTTGCCTGTTGTCCATCTGCATGATACATAGTCATTAAAAATTCCTGACTCATGAACACTAAGCTAATATACATCACATAAATTGAGTTTTTAAGTGTTATACTTAACTGTTTCTCATTCTTCATCATCAATCATGTGAGAAGAATTAATAAAAGCTGTACAAACTACAAAGGCGGTTTAAGGTATTCCATCTTATTGCTATATAGGATTTTTCAAAGGAATCAGGGAAGCAAGGCCCAATGAATCACAGTGAGATTTAGGTAGCTAATCTAACCCAGTTTCTTTGAAAATCCCATCTTTAACGAGATCACTGGAGTTAAGAAGCCTTTTTGACAGATTATATCAACAGGAAGAGCTATACCGCATATCCTTGGGGCTCACTGCTCCACGGGAAGAGCCTGTGACTTCACTGTTTCCCTATCCTGAGGGCAAAATCATCCTCTGTGTATTAAAGATACAGACTACGGAGAGCTGTGGCTGATCTCAGAAGAGGTGATTGCCATTTTCTTTAAAATTCTTGGTGCACTGATTCTGGGCTTTTAAGGACTTGACATAAAAAGATCTTTTTAATTTGGAACTAAAAAATATCTACTCTGCTTTCTTTGCACCATTGCAGGATGTACCAGTTAGCAGTAATCGACAATCATACTCTGAAATTCTTCAATAATTTGTTTTAGATAGTATATATCTGTAACTCTACTGTCTTATTTGCACATTTAAAGGGCCTGTTGTCTGTGAGTCTGCAATAATAAATTAATTTAATAAAAAAAGCAAGAAGCAGCTGTCTTGTTTACGTTGTGCTTATCAGGAAGGACATATTTTGTATAAATAGCAGTGCTGGAAATATTTATGTACTAATGGAAGATGTCTCATAATTTGATTTTAATTTCATAATTTAATTCCTCCCCACCACCATCCTTAAAACTACCATAAATAACTTTGTATGTTATGCAATACTTTCTTACTGAAAAATATCAAAGAAACACATCACATGTTTCTCTCAACTTTTTTGGGGAAAAATAGAAGTTCTGAAAATTTAACTTTCTAACTGATTCTTTTTTTTCTTTTTCAATAACAGGGTTTTGTCAACTTGTTTTTCCCTATGATATTTTAGTATACTCAGGCTATTTATAGATAAACTAAGTAGGTGATTTTTAAAACAGTTAAACATTGTTAACAACTATATGCCAAATTGTACAGTAGAAAGTTCAATCTCACACTTGAGAAAAAAAGATTTTGCCAAATGACATAAGACAATGTAGAAAATATTTCTACATTACAATTTCTACAATAAACAATTTATTACTGAAGTTTATCTTTGCATTAGCAGATTAAAAATATATATCCGTATTTGGTAATACAGTTTTTTTGATGAAATTGTAGACTAAGAAAGGCCAAGTGTTCATTTTCGGAAAGCACATATATTTGTCTTCCCTTCATAAAGCTGCTGAGAAACTGAAAAATTATAGACCAGTAGGTAAAATACATGGCAAGTAAGGACAGAATAAAAAGACAAAGTAGAAATCAAGAGATGGGAGTTAAAGTAGTTCTGGTCTGAAAGTAATTTTAGACTTGTTTTTGATATGGATTTACTGACTCCAGTGACAAAATGAAGGGCAGCCTCACAGAGTAGGAGCAGCTGTGCTGAAGTGAATGAGGCTTGAATCCTTCATGCACATCATCAAATAATTGCTTGCTAAATTCTCATCTGTAACTTCTACACAATCTCTCTGCTTCTGATGGGTTGCACCAGTTGTCACTGGGGATATAGTTTAAAGGAAATCTAAGTGCACAATACTGTCTACTGACTAGTTTGCACTACATTGCTTTTATTAGTCATGATGATATCTGAGGAAGACAAGTCTCAGTTGCATTTGTAGATCTGGTATCCGGATGTCTGGGCAGAGTTGTTTCTGTAACCTGAAGAGATTTGATCCCAAAATATATGAAATTTCATTATGCCAATTAAGTAATTTCTTTTTCAGAAAGAACTGCATTTTAAACACTGTACCACTATAAATTGTTCTTTATAAATTATATGATATTTTATTCCAGGTTCAATATCCTCCCACAGATTTTTTCACAGATTGTGGCATAACTGAAGCACATTTACTGAATTAGCATAAGTGTTATAAACTTGGTTTCTGTTTTGTCTTTCTTTGGAAGGTGGCAGGTGAAAGGTAAGGCCAGGGGAGCCTACATTAGAATTTTAGTTCAGATCAATTGTAAATGCTTTTGAATTTCTTCTCCTGGTCATCCCCATCCCACCACCTTGGAGTGCATGACCTGGTTTCTTTTCAGATGAACCCACACACTTATGAGATGAAGTAATTCTTTTCAGATGAAACTGAACTGGAAGATGCTCACGAACCGTTAATGGGCCACAGGTAAGTGTGCCATGAGTCAAAGCCATGGGACCAGACTGGAGCTCAGCTTGTGAGACTCCTCCACAAAAATCTTTTGTGGTGTGTTCACTGCATTCTCAGCACCAACGGTTTCACCTTTAAGATCTGCTCCTTTTGAGTCACTGTACTTTCCAGCGCGGATACAACCTCTTTTGTGAATGTAACCTTTTTATTGAAGGTATTATAGTTCATGTGCTGGCCAGTTGCAGGCTGGCTTACAGTACAAAAGAAGTACACTGCAATAACCAGCTGTAACAGATTTTCCTAGAGCAGTTCAGTGTATCTTAAGTGGAAAGGACACTCCAAAGGATGTTACTGCTTTAATTTTTTTTTTTTTTAACACTTATCATTGATTGTCTTCTCAGAATCTTGAAAAATACTTTTCTCTACTCCTCTGTCTGAAAAATTAGTTTCCTTTTTTCATCTGCTGAAAGCATCTGATAAATAAAGAATACACAATACATTTCTATTTATTTCCTCCTTCTTTGTACCAGTGTCATCAATTCATGGGTCTGTCAGTTGATCTTTACTTCCTTTTCTGTGTCTGGGATTAAAATTTACAAAATATTTTGAGATTTGCAAGACTGGTATTGATTCTAAGAGACTAGGCTCAGAATTCCCTTTTAGATATAATTTATTATAGTCTAAGAATAACAGTCATTTGGAAAAATTACACATTAGGCTGCTTCAGATTTCAAACTTTTTTTGTCATGGAACATAAACCAGTGTATTCCAATTGCCCTCTTTTCAGTAAATTTGAGTGATGCTGATTATTTGAGATTGATAATATGTATTACACACAGGATTAATGATAAATTGTCATGCAAGATTAAGGTTGGCATAGGCATGTGGCAAGTTTGTGGCTCCTCTGAGGCAAGAACTTTATTCAAAGGAAACAGCTCTCATTATAAAGCACTAAAAAGCTAGAACAGGGCAGGCAGAACACCATCACTGCCTGCAGCCAAGGCATGGGACTGAAGGGTGTAGTGCTCCACCTCATTTACTCAAAAATGGTCAGTGAACTCCAAACCAAAAATCTTATTCCAAACTCTCAGGTTATCTCCTTTCCTATTGGGCTACCTAGATGAAGGTAACACTCAGTAAAGGAGAGAGAAATAATGATAAAGAGTGGATATGGGTTTTAAGTACTGTTCCTATTAGCCTGATTCTTACAGCTTGTTTAGGATTATGAAAGGTGAAGTAATAAAAACAGTTGTTACATAAAAAAGTAGAGATGGAGTAAAGAAGCAGGGAGAATGGCATCAAAAATCTCACACGTCTTACTACAGCAGGAAAATGGTTTATTCTCCACTTCTACTACATAATCATTGAAAAATAGGGATACTAGTAAATATCTACAATCCTGTGGTTTGCACAGGATCAATGCAATATTACTTTTGCAACACGTGGATCCTTAGACAAAAGAACAACCTGTTCTCAAAATACATTGTAAGACTTCGAATATTGGAGGACGTTTTCTCCTAGTAGTTCAAAGCAAAGGAGCAAAACAACTACCATTCAGGAGGAAATAAGTGTTGACACAGCCATCCTTTCAGCATAAGACCACTACAGCCACTGCTCTGACTGATATTTACATAGATCTAAATGAGCAAGCATTGCACTGACATGGGTATTGCCGGTAGTGTTTTCACAGCAGTAAGGAGTTCAGTGTAGTCGTGAAAACCTAAGCAAGAAATGGAGCTTCTGTGTAATCCATACTGAGCTCTCTGCTACCACAGTTAGCTGCTATCAGTAAGAATCAAGAAGTTTAAAGCTCTAGATATAGGTGATGAAAGATCAGAGCCTATTATCAAAACAGAAGTTTGCAAATCTTAACTGCACTCAGAAATCATGAGGATAAATGTCCTGAAAACTACAGATAGAAAAAGCAAATATTCAGTTTTATTCTGTTTGTCTCACTGTCAAAGCATTATTAATTGCAAGAATTATTTAAAGTTTGTGAATATTTGCATTTATAAAGGCTTTGTTAAATAATTAGGGAAGTTAATATATGCTTGAGCAACTGCTTTTTGTGAATAACAGGCTCATTTAGTAATTTTCACTATACATATGATCTCTGATTATATTTCTTTTACATTTATCTGGAGAAAATAATCTCTACAATGTAATTTTCATCAAGAATTTAGCATAAAGTTAATGTAATAACATTACATTAATAACCCTTCATCAATCACTATTTCTTTATGCTGTCATTGCCATTTTGCTCCCTAAAATTTGACATTCATCTGGGAGCAAAAACCTGAAAAAGCAGACATGAATGATCTATTCCAAGACTTTCTACTGAGCAGCTGAAATTTGCTCAGATACAAGGGAAAAGCAGAGATGGTCTTCAAAGGATTAAGAGTTTTCTGTGAACGGTATATTAAAGGCAATATTCTCAAGTACAAAAAAACACCAAACAACCCTTCCCCCACTCCCCCCCCAAAAAAAAACCAAACCCAAAACAAAAAAACCCAAACAAAAAATCCAGGACCAAATCTATATACTAAGTCTTTTAAAGAAAAATGTTAGTGCCATACTCCCATGCGTGTTTGAACACTCGTGATATCGTCTCATCCTTTCTTTTAAATCGGAATAGCAGTGAATAGTACTGTAGTATCCTATGGTTTCTTAGGAGTTTGTAATTCAGCAAGTATTTTTAATGCCACTCTAATTCTTGAGGTTTTATGGCCCTTTTCTCCTATCAGATGTCATATGGGAATGTAGATAACTTGCCCAAAGATGGCTTAAAGTGTTCTGTGTCTGTTGCTCCTCTCAGGATATTTGGTTGGTTTTTGTTTTTCTTGTTGTTTTTTTGTTGGTTGGTTTAATATTAGTAAAAAAAAAGAAAAAAAGGCAGCTGAAATTATAAGAGGGAATACTATGTTCTACCTGCTGTGTTCCCTTTACACAATCACAATATCCACACAGATCAAGGATTTGAAAGTCTCCACAGCCACAGCTTCTCATCTTAGAGACACCCCTGCGGACTTTCTACAAAACACAATCCTCTGAAACATCACAATTCCTCATTTTGATCTGGTGATAGAAAGGGATTATGAAATCTAGGAGGAGAACATCTCAAGACAGGGCATCCACCTAGAAGCCTGCTGTCTGCTGATTTCAGACTTCAGGGGAAGAAGGTTCTCATCTTCATAGATGAGAAACTCTCCAAAAACCAGAGATCGTAAAAGCATGGCCTGTAGTGCAACAGTGTTTCTTGAGTTGATATAGTTAATTAAGATACCTAGCTAGCTGGATTTAGCAGAAGATTTACCAAAGAGTTACTGTGCCTGCTTAGGCAGAGCAGCTTCCAGCCTGCTGGCTACGGCCAGTAGGAAAGCCATGGAGTGGGACTTTTTTAGGGGATACAGGGGTATTTGGTTACATTTTTTTTAACAGTCTGGTGAATTACCTTCTTTTCCACATGTCAATATTGCCACACACACAGTGGTCAACTTTTAGCTTCCTTTAAGCTGACATTGTGACAGTGCTGTGTGTTAATATCGATTCTCATCTGAAGATGGCATTTTTCATTAGAAACAGTTTTCTATTTGACCACTTTCTCAGACTCTCAAATGTATCTCAGAACAAATTTCCTTGAAAAACTTTTAAATGAAAAGGGTTCCTCTAACAGATTGGTTTGTAAAATACTGAAATGTGTTACATTCAAAACTTAACTGTCTCTCTTAATAATTTTACATTGCTTTTCATTAAATGTTAGCTTTATGCATTGCTCTTTTTACCGGTGAAATGGATGGTTAGTAAAATAACTGGAATATGATTTTACTAGTTTATTTTACTTTTAAAATCATGATGGACAATTGCTCTTCAGTACTGAAATATCTTCTCAGTCATTATTCCACTTGTATTTTAATGAAGCAGCTTGACACTAGCAAAAGAGAGAACACAGAAGGAGACACTTCACCATATACTGTGTTACTGAAATAAAAGAAAAGCACCTAAAATAATAAATGCAACAATTATAAAATGAAAGATGATGCAAAATTAAAATTTTGATAATCCCAAAGGACATACTGGGCACTTGGGTACAAATGTCTTTGGAAAGCCATTTTCCAGGGAGGACAAAAATATTTTTGTTCAGTTTAAAGTAGAAATAATTTTAAGAGTTCACTATTTCCTGCAGAACAGAAATTATGAGTTTTGATGGATTTAATCAAAACATGATCTCATCAAAATATAACCCCCTTTTTTTCTCTAATATATTTTTTTTTAAACTCAATATTCTTGGTGTCTATTCCCATCAGGATATACCTTAATTAGGTCTTGACTGAGTGGATATACCTAGTCTGTCTACTGACTCAGTCTTGATTCACTTACGAATAGGGAAGAAGGTGTCATTTCAGTCTGAAATAGAAACCTTTCCCCTGAGCTCAAACAAAACTGGACCCCTGGAGGGATGTAGAAGTGTTAGCTAATTAGTTTTTTATTGGCTTTCATTTTTAAATGTCTTTGCATGTCTGAATGCTGTTTGAAATACAATCGGGGAAAAAAGGAAGTAAATGAGTAAGGAATCTCTTACTGTGGTGTTTCTAATTTGGATGCAGCCAGGGTGAACGGTACATGTCACATGAAAGCTTTCATATGCTGTAGTCTGATGCTAATGCTGAGGACCTAAGTGTTGAATAGACATTTTGGGGAATTTAATCGAAACAAAATCTCCAAAGTTTTTATGGGTTCCTCAAAGCAGTTTAAATCATATGGGTTTAAAAATAAAACACCAAACCAGTATGTTTTGGAGGGATATCAACAAATTCATACTGCCAAGAATTTGTAGCTTTTCCTGTATGGCCACAATTTCTTCATAGAAAATTTATAGTTCCATACATAATAGATGGTCTATTATTAGATGATAAATTGACCCTTTCAGAGGGAGCTAGTGTCCTTCACTGGTCCTATAACCCAAACCTAAGACTTGTTTTCCAAAGAAGTCTTGGAAATTGTATTTTGGCCAGCAGTGTATGACAGGAAAAGGGGCAGGGAGAGCCATGAAGAGATAGAAGCTACTGGAAAATGAAAACATTTTTGACAATGTCTCTTTGAAAAATATTTCCTTTCTCAGTAATAGTCAGAATTCAATTACCCCTTGGCCAACTTATTAGAAGTAGGATAATTTCTTCAGGAAAATGTTCACAAATCTGACCTTTAAAAAATGGTAAGATATTTGGCCATTTATAATTGGAAGGTATAAGGCTTACAATTGTTTTTTCCAGCAAAATGTCTGGAAAAAGTCCAAAAGATTAGGGAAACAACAGGAAAGCTGAAGAAAGTAATTTAAAGAAGATGCCTTGAGCTAGAAAGCAACAGATTTATCTGAAATCTGGAGAAAGCAGCAAGGGGCTTTAAATCAAACCTGGTGGTAAAGAAGTACTTGTGAGATCTGAGGCAAGTGGAGAGAACTTTAGAACTTCTGCTTCCCTGGTGAAGAAGGAATATGGTTTAGCTGAGGACTAAGATACCTCCGTCAAGGGAATAACTGTACCCAGATCCTGCCATTAAGTACACAAGATTAATATGATGTCACCATTTGCTCTTCTGCATAAATTTCAGTAATAAAACATTACTGATATGAGTCCTTAGTATTTGGAAAGAGAGGATGGCTTTGAGTGTAGCGTTTATACAGTGCAAGTTTACAATAATATTTTAAAAGGTTAAATATTTCTATTTGAACCTATAAGTGGAGAACAGAGAGGGAAAAGGGTGCTTTATGTACCTAATACTATGCCTGGTGTACTTGAAGGGGACTCCATAGACAAGGTACATACTATTTCTTTTCAGTCGCATATGTCACTTTACAAAATGGAAAACTGCCAACAAAGAGGAAATATGAATGTCTCTGAATGTGGCTAGAATATTAAACACTAAATGCTACTATTAAACTCTGCAGAAACCAGATCACAAGAGCTTTACAAACTAAGACAGTACTAACAGAATATAACCCACTTTGGTTCAAGAACCTTAAATCTAAAGCTAAAAATGGGAAAACTCAGCCTCGATCTCATGCTTCTTTGGAGCCCTCGAGCTTACAAGCAAGAATAAGCAAATACATACACCTTAAAAACAGCAGCATGTCTTGTTCCCCCGATGCATATTCTCCAGTTCAAACAACATCTTCCCTCAGGTAGTTCAGTGGGCAGCAATCAAGGCAGTCCAGTTTTATTGACTTTGTGACTCTTGCACAAACACTAATGTAGATTCAGGGCTAACTAAAAAGCAGTGAGCTCAGACTGCAGTCTGAGCCATAGCTGGCTGCCTGTTTTAACTCTGTCATAGGAATGCACCACATATGAAACTTGTATTCCCTTGGCAAATCTGATTTAAACTGGCAAAAGAATTCAGAATTTATAATAGACAGCAGATATACGTGCATGCAGACACAGAGAATAGGAAACTAGACTGAAAAAGAACAAATCAAAAACTGCAATAAAAGTGTAGCTTTAATGTAAGTTGGAAAATTCTCTTTGGCTGGTGTTATTCATGAAGAAGTGAGTTTTTAGGGGTTTTTTTCTGATTCTTTAATGCAACTATGAAAACAATTCCCAGAAGAAGTGCTTTGTTTTTTTCTTCTTGTTGATCATTTTCTGATACCACCTTTTCTTCCTCCTCCTTAAGCAAACAAAAGCTGTAACCCCTCTTATCAGCCATAGAAGCCTCATCTTGTAAGCTCTGCAAATCTCCATCTGATTGCAATTGATCAACACAACTCTTCATTATCTTCCCCTTTGATCTCTGCTAAATAGATTACAAGTAACACTATGTGCTTTAACAGCTATTTTCTCCACTCTATTTATCCTCTGTAATGGTATACCAGCACTGCCTGCCTTATACAGGAATTCCTACTGAATGTATATTATGATTTTTTCAGTATTCCGAGATTTTATTTCCTGCTTGTTCATATTTCAGCACTCTTCGTTACCCAGGTCTTAGTAATTAAATCTAGTCTACAGCTGGCATTTTAAAAGCAATACCACTGGCACTGTCTGCAGAGCAAATTTATGTGGAAACAGGATATTTTCATTACAATGTCTTGTCCCAGTTTTGAGCAGAGCTCCTGCCGATGTTTTCCCAAAACACTCTCCCAGCTCACTGGGTGATAGACAGTAGATCTCCAGTGTTATACTGAGTTTTGCAACCTGTAAGTAGCAAGTACGGTTCACTGGGTTTCAGATGTTCTCATAGCAGAGGTTGCTATTACATGCACCACTTCTGGCTATGGGGAATAGACCTCAGCCACAACTAGGTACCTTTGATTGTTTTCTTTATTATTTTAATTTATTTTTCTCTGCATAGCCAAATTGCTGCTGTTTCTATGGCTTTGTAGCACATTGGCATGGATGGCAGGTGCTGCTTCTGGCATAGCTCCTCCATAAGTCATATCCAACGCTTCCATTTTGTGGCCAGCTGGCCCAAAGAAATAACTTTTAGTTTTCCATGCTTTCAGTACTGCACCTTGATTCTACACACAGAACCCTGTTAGTAGCCTTCCTAGCAAACTTTTTGTTATTATTACTTGAATTCCTGCAGCAAACAGTCATTCTCAGAGTTAACTTGAGCTTCCTGTTCTCGCAAAGCATCATTTGGTTTTTGGTTTTTTCTGTCTCAAAAGTGCATAAAGTACCTTACCTGCAATGAAGCTTTTCCTTGTTTCCCAAGTCTTCCTTAGCTGTCAGAGGAAGATCATTAGGAAAAGATCCTGCAGGTACAGAACTGCACTGTCTTTACTTTCCTTTAGAGAGATGCAAGCAGAACAGAACAAGTTCACTGGACTGTTTTTTTTTTCTGATGGCTGACAGGAAATGTGCCACTGCCAATGCTAAAATCAAGACCAAAGTCTTAAGTCTGGCTACTGCCAAAATTGTCATTTATGGTTCCAACATTTTAACTGTGCTTTATGACCTGTACTGAAGTAAGTATTCCTGAATGGATATTCATGAAATGCAGTTATACCCTCCTCCTCCAAGTTCCCCAAGCAATGCCTAAAGCTTCTGTTTGTGTATAAGCTTAGTTTCCCCAAGCTTTTTACAGTTCTGAAAACAAATGCTAGGGAGATTTCCCTGCCATCTTCACAAATAGCAGCTATCAGCATTTATCCCCTCTTTTTCTTGCTCCATTATTCTCTGTAACTCAGAAAGTTTATCTGGTTTCTGCCTTTCAGAGCTGGGTAGGCAGGTTGGGTGTGTTCACTGTCAGGAGCTTCTCTGGCTCCAGTTCATGCTACCTGCTGGCAGGCATAGGACAAGTTCAGTTCAGGAAACTCCATCTCTTTGCCTGTTTCTGATGCAATTTTTCATTTGGGAACTAAATATAGATCCATTTCTGGCTAAAACTTTGTCATGATTTAATGCTTTCTCAAGTTATAACACTTTTAAGTGCTCTAGGGAATACACACACCCAAATGAATTTAACTCTATGGAATCATTCCCTGATTTTGCAGTTCATTCAGCTGAAATTCAGAGGCCTGGATTCTTGCTGCACTGCTGCATACATGACAGGGACTTAGCTTTAAGTTCACCATTTCTCTGCCGAGTCCAGGTTTTTCTTTTCTTTCTGAAATTCTCACTTGACATGTTCAGTCTTCAATTTAAACTAATAGACGCAGCTCATGCTCACAACAGAGTGGAGGAGAGGACCATTACTTTTCGGTTATCAATGGAGAGATATTTACATGTTGCAGTTGTTAAGGAAACCATTCTGCATGCTATCTTGTTTGCTGTGAGTTTGGAAAAAGCATTATTTTCTTTTTATCTTAATATAAAACTCTTCTTTTTTTGCATATATCCTCAAAACTAGATGTAAGTGGTCTCATGCCTATTCCCATTTTCAGTATTTGGTGTTTGGGATCCTTACAGATGAAGTCCATAAGCAGAACTTACAGTAGAAATGTTTATTACAGCTATAAAAATTATGAGTAGAGTCCATCGACTCAAATTTACTCCCCTGCTGGAAAATAAGTACTCAACCTCTTCACTGTGCTCCTCATTTTATAACTCTTAAGGGAATATATATTCCTTGTCTTCCCTTTTTATGTATATAACAGTCTATTACATTGTACTAATAAGAAACACATCCAATTATCTACACCATTAAATGGTGTCCAGTACGTTTTTATCTCTGAGTAAGATGTGGGTTTGTTCATCTCCAAAGAGGCATTTCATTCTCTGCGTGTTTCTGCCAATATCTGATCTTTAGCGGGTCTACATAATCTTCACTTTACTTGTAGAGGCTGTTTCTTCAGGTTATGCTTCCCAGCATGATACAACACCTTCATTTTCCATGCACACAATTCTGGTTAGCATTACAAATCCTTTCTCCTTCCTTCCCACTACCACCCTTATAGGCACCAGCACCTGCCTCTCCATACGCTCCCCGGTGTGCCGCCGGCAATGCAGCACGCCAACAGGGAGCCCTCTTTCTTCATGTTTTCCTTGCTTCTAAATGCAGCTGAACTCCTTCTGAAGACATGTCTCAGACCACTTGACTGGAACCCATGTGTTGTTCAGGTATCAGTCTATGCTTTTCACCTGGGGCCCTTTTGCCACATCTGGCTGGTTTCTTCCCAAGTGTCGGCACATTTTCTTTGTGAATTCAAATGACATGACTGTCACTTCAACTCAGCATAGTAACAATTCCTTCTGATAGACAGTGTCTAACATCTTCTCTTTAGCTGTATCACACCCTCAAAAAGTGAACTTTAAAATCAGAAAAGTTTTCAGAAAAACAAGTAACAGAATATTTTGAAGGCTACTAAAACACCAGTCAGAAATATTTCCTAGTTGCCTTCTGACATGCTTCATTCTATTTGCATGAAGTATTAATAGATGTTTATTTGTTTTAAAAAAATTTCATAGGTACATGTTTTTCCTTAGTCGTTAATTACATCTTTCTGCTTTACCTCATGGAGGACGTCTTAAGTCATTGGAAATGGCATATTTCAAACTACAAAGCCAGAAATTCATCCTTTATTTGTCCATATCTTCTATAAAATTTGTGCACAAGTTTTGTTACAGTCTCTAAATATAAACTGAAAAGCATCCTGTTTTCCATTAAATTGTCACTTTCCAAAATTATAGCTATTTAACTTGTGGGTTTTTTCTTTTAAAGTTTCTTCCTCATGATAAGTTTTATCTTTTTGCAGTTTTGCCAGACACAGCAAAAAAAAATAGCAACACTTCTTAAAGAAGGATTGACAGAACAATCTTGTATTTGTACAGAGTCCTAAGCAATAACTTCCACCATCTCTAACTGAAATGCAGCACTGCAAAAATCCAGATTATAACTGAAGATAAAAACCTGGCCCTCACAATATGCTTCCCCAGAACTCCTTAAATTGTAAGTGGGAAACAGACAACTTCTTAAAATGTTAATTGTTAGCTCTGTTTTTTTCTCACAGTGGACAGACACAGATTTATGAAGACTTTTTGATAAAGACATTTCATGACTTCTGTCATACAGATTTCAAGGTAGTCTCTGGTATTATTTTCATAGACTTCTTTTATCTGCTGTTCAAAATAATAATAATAAAAAAGCTTCTTCTGTTTCTTTGGAGTGAAACATCTTTTATCTCCTGAAAATAGCTGAAACATTCAACAGGAAGGGGAGTGTCGTGGTTTAACCCCACCCGACAACTAAGCCCCACACAGCCGCTCGCTCACTCCCCCCTGGTAGGATAGGGGAGAGAATCAGAAGGGTAAAAGTAAGAAAACTCATGGGTTGAGATAAAGACAGTTTAATAGGTAAAGCAAAAGCTGTGCATGCAAGCAAAACAAAACAAGGAATTAATTCACTACTTCCCATCGGCAGGCAGGAGTTCAGCCATCTCCAGGAAAGCAGGATTCCATCACGTGTAATGATTACTTGGGAAGACAAAACACTATCACTCTGAACATCCCTCCCTTCCTTCTTCTTCCCCCAGCTTTATATGCTGCGCATGACGTCATATGGCATGGAATATCCCTTTGGTCAGCTGGGTTAGCTGTCCTGGCTGTACCCCCTTCCAGCTTCCTGCGCACCCGGCAGAGCATGGGAAGCTGAAAAGTCCCTGACCAGTGCAAACACTACCCAGCAACAACTAAAACATCAGTGTGTCACCAACATTACTCTCATACCAAATCCAAAACACAGCACCACACCACCAGGAGGAAAACTAACTCCATCCCAGCCGAAACTAGGACAGGGAGGAAAATAACTAACATGTTGAGCTGAGTGAAACTAAAACAATTGGAAAGTAATTTACATGAAATTATTGGTTATATTGAACTTCTGTTTCTTTTGTCTTCGGAAAAAAAGAATCAAAGCACTTCATATCTTTACAAGGTACCTCTGACACTGCATATTTCATTATCACGCAATCATTCCGTTCATTTTAGCTGCCTCCTTTTCCTCCCTAGAGCCCCAGGGAGGATTTTTGTTTGGGGAGCTGTGAAGTGTAATATAACCCTATCAGTCCCTTACACTGATACGAAGGAAGGGCTCACTAGCAAGGAGCAGGTTGTGCTCCATTGTGCCTGCTCGTCGCTGTCCCATTGTGCTTAGGTGATGGCTGTGGCCAGGCTCTGGAGCACAGCTGTATGTAGCGGTGCACCAGGGCCCCCGGGGGTCCCTGCACCCAAAAGTCCTGCTGTGCTTCCTTTCACCAGGCGGCAAAGGCGCCTGCTGCAAGCAGTTATGCAATTCTGGACGCATTCTGCCTCAGAGATGAGTGAAGTTTAATACCTGCTTTTGAATGTTTGATGACTTACTGAAAATGAGCTGATGTTTTTCATTCTTTGGGTGTGAGATGCGTATCACATAATGGACATTAATTGGTCACCTTTGCAGAGATGTCAGGACCTCAGTAGGCATGCAGGTATCTGTTGCTATATCCTTAAGGTTGTTGCCTTCACCTTAGATCTGAAATAACCAAGATTGCTATGAAAAATCCTTCTGCTGTCCTTGAAGCACTTCTCCTAAGGTCAAACACAATACCTGCCTCAAGGTTATAGAAGATTGAGTGTTGCTTCTGCCTTTAAAGGAATTGAGTATTCGCCAAGGTTTCTAAAAAGGCATTGAGACATTTCATAGGAGGGATTGTAGACCAATTTTTATTTTCCATTATAATTAACAAGCAGTAACCTAACTGAAAAGTCTCAATTAGCAAATAAAGTTATTTTTATCTCACTATTTTTATCTCACTATTTTTATAAAGTTGTTATATTTCAGGGAATAATGCATAGACTGTTGCTAACCAAGTGACTCCTTGTCCTGCCCTCGTGAGCTTCAGAGATTATTTTTAGGGGAAAATTTCTTGCCATAGTGAATGTGTACAGTTTTGTGCATGGTTTAGGAGAGTTATCCTCTCCCACGTGGAAGTTCCGACAGACAAGCTGTGACCACCTGCTCTGAACAAAGAGAGCTGACACAATTCATCCCTAAACAGGACAGTAGGGCAAAGGATTAACCTAAGGGCTTTAATGGCTTAAGGTATGGTACATAGGCCTGTAAAGTGACACATTTCTGCAGAAGTAAATATGTAGTTAGTATTATAGCTGGTAATCGGCTACTACCTGTTTGCGGAGTTGATTATAAATGATGGCCCTCTCATTTATAATACGCAATTTAAATGAATTCCAGCAAAACAACTTTTAATTCAGTAACAGGCAAGAAGAAATCATATTTTCGTCAACGAAACCATCTTCTTCTTTCAAGCCAGATAATAAAATATTAAGCCAACATGACCTCGACATACTTTGAACCATCCATGCATGCACTCTCTTGATGATTACTCCTGGTAGTACTCTCTACTTTCTCATTTTTCATTTGTATTGCTAGTTTATATACTTCTTGCAACCACTTTGACACTGTTTTTTACTGTATTGTGTATGACTGGCCGCTCTTGCAGATACTGTTAGAATTCAGTCATGTCCCTATAAAGGACAATATGTGGCAGACATAGGAAATTGCCTCATTCACCTCACTCCTTATTAGGAAATTAAATTATTTTAAGGAGTAGCAAATGCTGAAAAACCTCAGATCACGACAGTTAGGAGTAATTTCAGTTGGAAAACTAATTTTACGTTAAGTATTGCACAGTTGTTGAGCCAAAAGACTAAAAAGATCCATCTGTTTCAGTATTGTCCTCCTTAAAAGTCTTCCTTTTTCCAACAAATCTATACTCCTCTTCAGTATTTGAAGATACCGTAGTTAAAAGTGTTCCATCACAGATATGTGAGTGGAGACAGACATTATGAAACTGATTTTACAAATTAATAACCTCAAACATGAAGTGTCTAAAATTCACTGTAATCAAAGCTGAGAAAATTACCTGGTTCTCATAATAACTAATTTAATGTCATACCCATTGAACCATACTGCTTCTTTGAGACACTAGTGAATCCGAGTGCTTAAGGTGCGCCTGTAATTATACATTCACATGTTTTCATATGGAATGTTTTGTCTGATAATTATACAAAGGATGATAAGCTTGTTGCAAAATCCATTTGGATATTTCTGTCAACTTTGTGTCATTGAAACTTCATAAAGTATTACGGGCATTTTAAGCAACCGTGAAGATACATGTTTTTCTTTTAGAGCATACAGCACAAGTTGGTATTTGTCCCATTTTAATACTTACATATCAAAGTAACTTTCTCACCAATGATAATTGTTTTTAAAGGTATATTTTGAGAAACTAATAAGCACTTCTTATAGCCAGTTTCAAGCCTAAAAATATTCATGAATTATGCTCGCAAGAACAGAAAAAAACATCTTTTACAAAGATAAAGATAACTTGCAGAAACACAGAGCACTTCTGTCTCTGTTTATTATTGCTCTTTGGTAATTTTCCTGTGCAAGTACCTCAAGAGTAAGAGTGGTAATAGAAAGAAAACAAAGAGAGCAAGAGGAGTAATGGAAGGGACAGAGGGAGAAAGAAGCAGTTGAATTAATAAGGAGGAGACTCAAGCTACAGGATTCCCATGATTAGTGATTTGATATTATGTAGAAAGCCAAGTATCAGAGTATTCGTACAGGTCAGTTCTTCTCAAGAGGATAATCTTCTTCATGACAGGAGTTCCTATCTCCAGGTTAACTCACAGGAAGACAGAGGAGGTTGTTTTCCCCATCATATATGCAGGTAAGTTAGTAGACTGTGGTTTTTATCCCTTTATCATTATAATTTAATCAAACTTGGGCAAAAGCAGGTAATACATCAGATGCTGATAAAATCTCCTGTGGTGAAACAAGACAGTATAGAAATGCATGCTTGAAAAATACATAAATAAACTTTCCTCATTGTTTAAAGTGTTTAAAGTTTAAAGTTTAAAGTTATCTTGATCTGGGTTATGCTGGAAGATGAAAGTTTTGCAGAACATAGACTCTCTGGAGATGGAGCTCTCTTGGAAGTTTGCTTTGCTTTTCTTGACAGCTGATTGATACCTGCAGAGTTAACCACATTTTAATGCCATTTATAGAGTCATGCATATCACAGAAAGCTCAAAAATTAATTAAGAAAACATCTAAAATACAAATTAGAAAAATAATGAATTTATTAACTGATGTATTGTTGCTTTAAATTATTAAAAAAAAAAAAAAATTGTGTCATGAGACCCTGCATGTTCCTGGTTTCAAAGACAACTGACATTTTTTCTTCCTCCACTTCTTCTTTCTTTTTTAACTGAAGCAAGTTACTTGTGAAAGTGTTCTGGTTGATGGAACTCTGCCAGCCTATTTCATTATAACACGTATTTATTCACAAAGAAAGAAAAGGTTATTGCACATGTCATATCTTTATTATACTTTACAAGCTGTAAAGCATGTATCCTAAAAGGAAACAGAAAGTGATATATCAGATTACCTTTCCATTATCCACAACAAGAGCCAAGATGCTGGATGGCCAAACAGTGCTGAGTGGACACTGACATTCTGTGGCAATTGGTTATTTTTTGCATTTAATTCCCAGGAGAAAGAATGTTAAACACACAGTTCTACAGGAAAACTCGGAGACTGATGTAAGTGGTGTTCTCATCAGCGGGGAAAGCTATCACACCATTGTTGGACTTGCTTACTCTATAAAAATATGCAAATCCTTGTTACTCTGACCAAAGCCTTTATCAATATGTAATATGGCTGCAAACAATTTTGACAAAAATTGTGGAAAAAAAAAAAATTGAAATCCCTTTCCCAAAATATGTAAATGGAAAAATGTTTTCAATTTTAAAATAATTTCCAGTTATTAATGTATTCATGCAACAGTATAACAAAGACCTAATTTGATTAGGATCTCTGAATACTACAATAATATTAGTACTTTCTGTATACTAAACTCAGGAAAAATTACTTTTATCTACCTGTGAAATTTGTTCACTTACAGAGCAGACTAGGCCTTTTTTTTTTTTCACTTTGATGGTAATTGGCTGGAAAGAGTTTAACTCAGATACTGCAGGGTAAATGCAATCTCCGTGCATATTCACCCTATGCCATGCAAAGATAAAGTCATGCAGGTACCAAGTAAACTCATAAATTAAAAATTACCAATGTGTAAATTATTCAGGACCCTGGGGCCTGATATTCTAATTGGGTTGCCTTTATCTTCAGAAGGATTTTTATTGGGTCTCAAAATTATACTTCTACATACAGCCACAAAATGCAATGAATAATTGTATATTACAATATTTTAATACTGGATCAGGAGAAATTAGAAAAAACTATAAGGTGAAAAAAAGTTATTTGATTTGAATTTGAGGAAAAATATGATTTTTAAAAAGAAAAAAATAACAGCAAAGTTAAGCAAGCATGCTGTGTAGTCTTAGGATTGACAGACACCCAGAAAAAAAGGAAAGAAAGACTGGACTTTCACAATATTTCACCTGTGCAGTAGAACATTTTATTAGCTGAATTTTACAGCCCTGTTTGCAATAATGAGCAGGAAGAACACAGTGTCCAGATTAGCAGGCATCGGTGCTACCATAAATCATTTTAAAACAAGACAATTCTTCAAAGAAACACTAAACTTGTCAGTGGTCCACCTTTTAAATAACATTTTGTATAAATTTTAATGCCACAGGAAGAGTTCTTAGAAGCAGGTATTTCTGCATGAAGAATCATATTTAAAATAATGCATTCAGAATAGAATTCGGAGATGAAATCTGTAGCCCTGTTATGTGAACAAGCCAGACTGTAATGATCTCTTTCGTACTAGAAGGAAATAGAAAGGAATTAGACAATTTTGTCATTTGTTTTGTTTCTCTTGGCAACAGGGCACCCTGGCATACCACCAGGAAAAGAGATTAATAAATATGCAAGATTTTAAATAAAAAATGGGAACACATATGTTGTGTATAGATTGAAAGCACTGCAGAAAGTTTCAGGAAACATCTGCACCAATACCTTTATTTTTATGTGAACCTGCTATTGTAGGATCCTGAAAAAGCGGGACACTTACTTTGATTACGATTATTTGTACAGTTCCGTTGATTTCATTGTAAATGTTTATTAACAGACAATAAAAAGTGGTACAATGAGGTCTCAAAAAGCCAGAGTCCACAAACCCAATGCAAATCACACATTAAGACATGATACATGATGACAGGAGACAGGCCCTACAACCATAAAAATGCTGAAGGAAATAACATACAGAGTTTTCTTCCTGTCCTTTCGGATTTGCTGAAAGGCCATTCAAAGAAATTTTGTGTGAAAGATCAAAACAGAATTAATTACTTAATGATTCTTTTTCCCCACAAAACACAAAGGGCAAAATTTATAAAAATATATTTAAAATGTCTTTCTTTGTGAGAACTTGTTCATATTGGAAGCTAGGATTATTCCTTAGGAGTTTTTTACCTGGAATCAGCTTCAAGAAATCAAAGAGAAAGAGAAATTTGTGCCTTTAAGTCATTCATTTGGTCAGCGTTAATCTTCTGGCTTTTTCAATGTGCTGTGAAGTCTCCAAACACTTTTGAATGCTGCATGTACAGCATCTGAGGGACTGGACCTGTCAACCCTATTCAATCACATAGCTGTCGAATGGACCTCAGGCACTAGGCTCTTAGATATTTATTTGCATGTGAAAGGACAAACTTGGCCTCTGTATATGCAAGATTCTGTATGCTATAATATATAGATGCACTTCATAACATTTACATTTGCAAACCAGATACCGGAACTGAGCAAATAGATGACCTTGAGTATCAGTAGCTTCATCATCTACCTGCTGGTTTCTACCACTTTTTTTTTAACCTGATGAATGTAACTATATATAGTTATGTTCACCTTTTCAAAGGTCTCTTAGTCCTGCTTCTATTTATGGATTAAGAGGAGATTTGATGGACTATAAAACCTTTTCATGTGAGGAACCAAGCTGTGTTCCTGTAGAATGTCAACTCCTTCGACCAGCTGAGAAGCAAAGGGAAAGCTGATTAGATGGGAATTGCCTCTTTTCAGGCAGCGGGAATCCGTTTTGAAACTTCTTACCTGACTGGCCTATTTTGGCTGATGCTCATGTCCTCCAGTAGGAATGTCATCTATGCCCTTGGATTGTGATTTGTTTCTCCACCTACTTTGTTGTCTGCTACTTTAATCCACTGGGCATATACGAGTATACCCTACAACAAGTCCCCAGCACATGTCAACTGACTGTAGCCAACTGAGTTGCAGTGAGTTAAACCTGCTGGTCCTTCACCTTTGCTTACCCACTTAGCAGCATAGACTCCAAAAAGCCTGACAGCCACAAAGCTGAAGCTGAGCAAAGTACACAGATTTTATTCTAATGGCTGTGAAAAGGAAGACCTTTCAGTAATGCCACTGTAAGGTAAGATAATTTTATACCAGCTTTATGCTGACACAAACGACTACCTGTAGTGCTAGATGGGAGAGAATTTGGTTGGACCTGGCAAGTCTCTCATCTCTCCCTTTATTCTAGTTGGGGATGGAATCTGTGAATGTATTTCCAATTTCAGTTCATATGCACTGAACATGGCATAATAAAAATATTTAGATTATTGATAACCTGAGAGGTTGGGATGCCTCCCCTCAGCCGTAGATATAATTAACCTTCACATGCAAGTAAGCATCACTCAGTTGCGGGCAATATTTTGGAAAGTGTGTGTGGTAACCACAGTGCTAATGTATCGCAATTGTCTTTAATCATTTGTTGATTTTGAAAATCTTTGTTACTGCATTGCTTCACCTAGATCTCTGATGTTTTCTGCTGGCACATCTTGGTTCAGGTGTTTGAAAGGTTAGTGGCTGAAGAAGTTTGTGTTCTGCCAAAGCTGCATGGGATGGTTGCCTGGTAACCATACCTGTGGCATAAAAAATATTCCATCAGGCATATGCCTGTTCCTACCTCTTTTTAGGGGACAGCAAAGAATTATAGGGAAGATACATTTTATTTAAGGAGTCTAGAAGATCTGGAAGAACTGTTACCTGAGAGACAAAACTGAAAAGGAAATGCTGTGAAATCAATATATCATTGGAGACTGCCTTCAGTAAACCACTGCAGAATTAAATTAACTTCCATTTTAAAACTCTAGATAGCTGCCATGGGAAAATAACCTGCTTCCAGCTGCTTGCTGGAAGTCCCATCCCAGCAAGGCATGCAAGTGCTTTGGAGAGCAGTTAGGCATAAGGTCCTCCGCATTTTGGTCTCAGGGGGCCTTCCAATATGTTTAAACATCAACCAGCTAGACTATATGTTGCTGTCTGCAGCTGTAACACTCACCAGGCACTACACCAGCCTCCTCTCTCAAGGGGAGACACACCACCACACAGCGGCCTGAAAGCTTGGTGACAGGTTCTGCACAGCTCCCATTGCTCCCATGACCCATGCAGCTCCCTGTGGCAAGACAAAATTACTGACTCTTATCGACAGTACCCAAACCCCCAAACTGACTGAAGCAGTATCAGTTGACCAGATAAGACCTTTATTAAGTCTCTGTCAGGGCTGGATGGGACCTCTATTATTGCCTCCTCATCTTCTCAGCTGTTCCACCGTTTTACTAGTAGGTTTATTCCTGTGTCTATCCACTTGTTGGGTGTGGGGGGCAAGTTACATTCTTTAGTAACTAATAAAGACTAAACAAGGAATAAGTGACAGAAATGCTCAGATAGAAAAAAGGTGTATTTTGCCTGCCCTCTTAATGGCATCATAGGCTATTACCATGGCTGTCAAACTGCAGTCTGGAAAACAGTGAGCATCTGTGAAGGGTCTGAGGGTCCTTGTTAAAGACCTTTACAGCATCCCCAGTTCCACGGTTTGAGGATGGGCAGAGGTCTGCTGGTCGCAAGCGTTAAAGATTACTTGAGCTTGGAAAAAAATGTACTGTACTACAGAACCACAGAATAGCTGAGGTGGGAAAGGACCTCTGGAAATCGTCTAGTCCAACCCCATCACTCAGAGCAGGGTCAGCTAGAGCACATTGCCCAGCACTTTGTTTAGTCCTTAGTCTCAGAGGAACTCTAGTCCATAGCTTTAACTCTTTTCAAGTGTCTCTTGAGTCCTTAGAAGCTCGCTCTGACTGACAACATAAAGCCAGATGTGGCAAGGTCGAAAGGAAGAGATAGGGTCTTCTAGCCAAATTTCCTGTTTTTTACAGTCAGAGATATTTGCCTATTCATTGTGGCATCTAGTCCAATAACCTCTGGTTGATTACAGCAAATCTTTTAGTTTGACATTTTAATCTTGACTTTAAAACTCCAAGTGACAGAGAAGCCAGAACATCCCCTGGACAAATTATTCTAATGATTAATTACACCTTCTATTAAAAAAAAAAAAAAAAGTGCAGCATCTGATTTTTTCCAGGGATGGATCTTGATATGCATGTCTGCTAGATTAAAAAGTCTTCTATTGTCAGGATTTTCCACCCATATAAATATTTATGGATATTCATATTTTTATATGCTCTTGGATAAGATACATCCAGTAGCAGTCATAGCATAGTATTCTATGCAATTTTAATAATTATTGAATCACTGTTTTGCTGTGCTACTACTTAAGTAGATGTGATATGATCCATCACAGCATATTCTATAAAGAACTGAAAGGAAAGTAAGCAGTATTGGTTAGCTACTGTGAAGTGGGAAAAAAGTGAAGTTTATCCTCAAATCTCTTGTGGCCAGAGTTCACATTTTCTACATTTTGTTGTCATTAAATGGAATCTTAACCTTGGGCATGAAATGATTTCAAATAAACAGCTGCTAAACACTAGAGAGACAGAGGTTGTGTAATGCTTGTGTGCTCAACTCTAGCAAAGTTGTTTTATTTTTTTGTTGCTAACCCAGTTTAATCCAGCCTTACTCACATTTTATAATTGCACAACCTGAAAGGTAAAATGTGTCCATGTCTGGGGTTTACCATATTCTGTCCAGTGAAATGACCGTGCAAGCAGAGCCCAGAAGCCATCATACCCTAGCACCTGTCACTCCCCTCTTTCCTGACTCCCTCCCCATGCCGAAATACTTCAATCACATCAACAGAATCCTGAAAAAGAAAGAGCCTGGAAATATGTTAAAGTTACGACAGCAGACTTCCTGACACAGTCTGCTCTTTCCTTCTGAATTAGCTAACCATGGTTCTACCAGTCCCAACTGCAGACTGCAGATTTTTCAGCACTAGCATTATGTTTGCTTTTAGAGAGCTGGAGGCTTTATACATCAACAATAGTAATTTATTCCTTCTGGAAACAACAGCAGGTGTAGAACATTGGCTAGCTGAATGCTTCAGAAATTTGTAACTTCTGAATAATGCTGAAATTATGATAATCTCTCAAACTGCTTTCTTATTTGAACACAAGACCTACACTCTTCTAGCTAAGAACAGATGCTGAAAGTCTTCACGGAGTTTCTCCCTAAACATCCACAAGCAAATAAGGATCTCACAATAATCCAAAACTGGGAAACTCAGTATCAGACAGTGAGCGTATCTGACAGTGGTCATCCTGTCATCCTTTCTCCATGCCTGAATACTGAGCGGTAATAGATGTGCTGCATGTCTCTGGAGCACACTGCCGCAGCCAGTTCTTGTGAGAGAAAACTCTTCAGCACCTACGACTGCTTGCTGCTCGAGACAGGTTACTGGGCTGGATGGGATGCACTGAGCCACCAGGCTAGCATCCACCTTCTCATGAAGGCCCCTTAAAAACAGTTTTCTGAATAAATAAGGCTAGTAACATTCCAAAACTCACTGAAGGCTCTGAAGTTTCACCTGTTGGCCTCAGTGTTTATCATTTTTAAGAAAATTAATTAAGCTTTGTCTGGGCCAGTCTCCAATGAGCACCATCTGATGAGCTGCATTGGTAGGCTGCCTGCAGCCATAGCCTGCCTCTCTCTCCGCCAGCTGCATCAGCCACATGCAGTATCACAGGTAGGCAAACACTTACCTTTCGGAAATCAACACCAGCTAATTACTATCTACGTTTTCAATTACAGGTGAGTAGGAGTAAATTTCTCTATGCCTCTTTGCAAATCTTTAGATTATAATTAAAATTTCAGCTCAGTTTTTAAGAGCTTCTCTCTCCAGTCTCTGTACTGAGCCTAGTAGTTTACCATTAACATTTCTCAGCCGATCACGTTACCCTCAGAGCTGTGCTCTCTGTGTATGTGGTGGAGGTGGTTTAAACAAAAACCACAGGAGAGGAACACTGTAACCAGCCTGGAATAATACACAGTTGGCTGGAAGACCTGATGCACTTGGCACTGCCTGAGCTGCAAAAGCAGACACAAATGCTAATGTAGTTAAGGTCTTTTTTGAGGCAGAATAGAGGAACACACCAGGAAAATGTCCATGAAAGACGGCCTCCTAAGGGATCCACTTGCAGATGTTCATTCAAGCCAGAGATGGAGGTTGCATGCACTGTTTACTCTCCCCATTTTTTCACGCACACACGTTGACTTAGTAGTTTTCCTGGCCTCAAACTCATTTCCAAGTATTGGTATTTGGGCTCATCCCTAATGAACTTTTTCTTTTTCATTGACTGTGGTTCTTACTAGCCTGGTGGTACGATATCTGAGAGAAGAGGGAGACTTGATTCAGCCAGTAGAGAAGACAGGAGATCCAGGAGATCCAGCAGAGAAGACAGAGTTGGCCGTTTCAAAGGAAAAAGTATAGCTGTGGTTCTCCTTGCCACCAACCCTCTACTTTTCCCTCCAGTCTTCCTAATTACCCACAGGCAACTTCTAAGCATCCCTGACACTGGGGAACAGTCACTCATAAGGTGTGTCTCTGCTTTATATATACAAGTATACCTTCTATTGGTGACCAGTAGCAGAAATGCGTGGGAATAGGCAGAGGTGAATGTCCCTGTTTAGAACTTCTTCAGCAAGGAAAGCAGAGGGTTTCCTTAAAGTAGTTAGAAGAAAAGCAGCAGCAAACTGATTGGAGAAGTAATTCACTAGTAATAAGGAGAAGGATCCAGAAGTGCTCAATCTCTGTGTGTGCATAAAACAATAAGACATAAAGAAGGTGCTCCAATTTCCTAATTGTCGTGAGAAATTCAACTGGAAAATTTATCAATTTATTATTTGTTTGCTTTATATGAATACAAAAATACTGCCTTTGCTTTATTTTTGCAGAACATAAACAAAAGAAACTGTGTCATGACTCATCTAGAATCATCCTCAAAATGAATTCTGTAGAGAACAGTACTCTGTGCTGCACTAAAATATGTGGGGTTTTTTCTACTTCAGAATATTTCAGCAAATATCCGTGCATAAGATCTAAAGCCAGCTCCCAATCCATGACGCTGTCCTTGTTCGTGGAGAGTTCAGGAGAGTTATATTTAAGAATTTTCAAGCTCTATCCAGAACTACAATGTCAGAAACTTTATATTAAATGTAGTCAGTTGGCAGCACCGTAAGTTTATGTCTTTGGTGATGCTGTATCAGTAATACCTAAGGAGAAACTTCTAAAGGACTGATGTTGATGCTGAAAGTTATGTCAATATTTTATCACTTCTTGACAGCTGAATGCATATCTTATATTACGATTTTAGATTTCTGAATCCTGATAAAAAACCCAAGAAATTAGAAAGTTGTTTCTTCTTTAGATGTTTACTTTTACTCAGACAAATAGATAGGTAGATGTGTTTGTATATAAAGTTTATTTAAATGCATGTATGCATATATAAAATATTCATTTTTTTTTCCATCTGCATATATAAACATTTTAATCAACATTTTGGATATATATTAACTATCACTCACTTTTATTTGTGTTTCTTCAATATTTTGTCTTACAATATTTATAAAAGAATCCAACCTTGCTTCAGTGATAGAGATCTACGTTTAGCAGAGCTAATGCTAGTCTTGACACTACTGACAACCAAAAGCAGATGGGTCCATACTGTTCACTGAGGCAGTGGCCCAGGACTACCACAGATCAACGTTGTTACAGAATCATCCCAGCACAAGCAGTGTTTCATAGCTGTATCTGCATCAGCTGGCTGGTGGGGAGGCTTCAGATCTTCTTGGTGTGTCCTATATGAAAAGAAGTTGCCCACAAAACCACACTTGACTCATATAATTACTTTCCCTTTCCATCAGAAACAGTAGAAAAAGATGTAAGTATTAACTAAGACTGTGTTTTTCCTTGTTTCAGTTTTAGTTGGATAAACAAGCAAAGATGATAAACTGCATTGTCAATAGGAGGAATTTTCCATCCAGCAAACAAGTACAGCAAAATCCAGCGAAGTTCTCCCAAAAGAAGCCTTGCCCTAGACAGCTGAGAGCTAGATGAAATACTGTGAAAAGTGGCTGGCGTTTTCACAGGTTGTTTACAGGATAATAAAGATGACATTCCCTTTTTCTCCTCTCCTCCTCCCATTTGTGTTACTTCTTTTTAAGGCTAGGCTGACAGGCAAATGAGTTCTTAACCTTACTCTCTCCTTTTTCTCTCCCCCCCCTCCCCCCCCGCCCTTTGTTTTTTTGTTTTTTGTTTTTTTTTTAATATTTGGGGTTTACATTATTTCCAGGTATAAAACAGGAGAACTGCGCAATCCCAGTGGCTGCTTTGCTAGGTACTGTGCAGACACTTGAAAGAGACAGACCCTTGCTCAGGCTACCTATGAAAGGTGGATAAAAGAGTAGGTAGAAAAGAAATCATCTCCTCCACCGAGCCTTTTTTGTATGTGTGTGTTGTGTGTCTTGACGTGTAGACAGCTCAGAAACGGTAATGGATTTTCCTAAGCCTATGCAGGAAATGTGTTACAGAATCATGGACTGATGCAAGATCCGCTGTCCCACTCTTAAGACTTCAATCACAAACCAATCCTTCCCTTCTTAGTATCTCTCTTTAGGAAAGATCTTTAGTGATCAGAACACAGGCACAGCACTCAGGCACATTCCTCCTCCTCATGAAAGATAAATGTTGTTAAAATACATACATATGGAATTTAAGTTTGCTTTTACTCCAAGAAGACGAATATGACAAGAGATTGGGTTAGGCTTCTTTCCTCCAAAAGAGCCTCAGGCTAAACCCCAGGACTGAGATACCACAGAGAGCTGTGAGACAGCAACAAAGAACAAATTCTGGAAAGCAAGCTATTAAAGCCAGAAGATTGTTCTGTTTTCCTGTTGGTCTTTATCTGCATTTATCAGTGGTTTTTTTAGAGATTAACTTCAAGGATCAGATTGTCCAACAAGTTCAGATTCCTTTGGGACTTTGCAACCTCTATATAAAATTAAAGTTACCACTCTCCCAGACTGACATAAAAAGATTTCAGTGCAAAGCGAGGTAACTTTTCCCGTATCTGATTTCTTTGCCAAGTTTGTTTTCTTGGGTTTTTTTTTCCATATAATCTGTTTATTTCAAGAACATTCTTAACTTGTCCTCAGGGTGGTTTTGAGGTCTTTTCAACAGCAGATGCCTCACCAGAAGGGACAAGAAACCCACTAATCTATTCTTCCTTATTTATGTTAGAATTTTGTTAAATCCTGTAACATAAAAGTTTACATCCTTGTTAAATCTTTCTTTCCCCCTGTAGCTTGCAAGTGTTTCGAATCCTTCTTTAACTTTCGATCCCCGGTTATAAAAATAAACATCAGAAGTAAGAATTTCCTGCCAGTTTTCATTCTCTTCCTCTGTTTCCATTTTTCATATTTATAGCATTTTGTTTATATATATACCAGTCTAGACCTATTTGTCCTGGTCAGAAATTATATTCCACCTGAACACTAGTTGTTTAAACAAGTTTTTCACAGTAACATTACAAATTTTCTTTCATCTGTGGAGAAATTCATTTGTCATCATACCAGAGTTCAAAGCAGGCATGAACCACCTTCTCTACCCCATAAGACAACAACAAGGATACCCCATAAAAAATTACTCCCTTCTGATGTTCAGTATATCAAGATTGCCACCCTTCAGATCCCATTCAGTGAAACTAAAGAAAATACTCAATTTTGAACAATACAAAGTGGTAAGTCCTAAGTGTTACTTTAAATGTCCCAAAATGCAGATTTACATTTCAAATACTAAGTAGAGCCTTATTTAAAATGAAAAGGAAAAGAAAAGAAAAGAAAAGAAAAGAAAAGAAAAGAAAAGAAAAGAAAAGAAAAGAAAAGAAAAGAAAAGAAAAGAAAAGAAGCAGCATTCTGCACTACAACTGGGAAAATCATGAAGCATACATGCTTTAGTACATGCTTCAGGGTATCAGTTCCCCCGCCCAACCTCTGGAAACAGCAGTCAGTGGTATCCCAGAAGGAGGTTGGTAGGCAATCGTGCATCAACAGGGACCATGTTAATTGCCATTAACCAGTCACCCTCTAAACAGTTTTTAAACTGACTTAAGCAATGAGGAAAAGAAGGATAGCATTAAATTATTTATCACTTTCTCTTCCCAGCAACAAAAACCAGCATCCCACTGTAGTTGTAGCTGAAAATCACAGAACACAAAGATTGAAATAGTCAGCTTAACAGCTATAAAGTTAGAAGACACGTTTTCTTTCTCTGATAAAGGGAAATGAAACTAATGATAATACAAACATTTTTACCTAGAGAAAAACAAAGTAAGTTAGAAGCAGCAGTTCTCTGGGTAAATATTCTAAAATCATAAAATTGCTCTTCAGCTTTCCAAACAATAAATTGCCAAAGAGGAATTTTTAAGAAGCTCTACAGGAAGAAATTGGCATAATTATTCCTTCTTAAACAAATAGCAGAGGCATTCCAGCCTTTATTTAGGAGACTTTAAGCAATGTACTTTTCTACATTCATTAAACAGAACCTGAAGATCATGTATCCTCTGCCCAGAAGCAATCAGAACAATAACAACTGCACTGTGTCTCTGAAAGCTAATCACCCAGATACCATCAATTAAACAGAAATTCAGTAGTTAGAGATTTCAGTTGTCCTTCATTAAGATGCAAGTGAGGTACAATTTCTTTTTAGGTAATGGCATTCATTTAAAGTGATTTTTAAAGATTTTTTTCTAAAACAAAAAAGTCCATTTGTAAACATCATCAAAATTGATAGATATAAATTTACAAGGGCTGAAGTAACAAAGCTTTCGTCAAGCATTTAAGTAATGGGAGAATAACACACGAGGACTCTTGCATAACACACAGCCTTAACACACTTGGCTTAAACTAGCATTTTCCCAAGTGATTATACCAAGGACTTCATTGCAAAGGATTAAATTACTACTCTTTCTTTCCCACATTCATTTGTCTCTCTTGAGAACATATAATGCTGAAATGGCATTATTTCCCCTGGAAGTGTAAGATCCCACAAACGGGTGGACATACCTCCATCAACACATGTAAGAGGCCAAGGATCTTAATAAATGAGTCCTTAATACTAATTCTGTTCTCTAGTTACTTTAGGTAGGAATGTCATAGCAATTTCTAAAAAAATAATGTAATTCAATTATGGGTTAAAATGAAGTGTATTTGAAGTTTTTAGAAATCATGATGAACATCTGTCAGTCATAAAAATGGATCTATGATGCTCCGGTTCTATCTTTAAAAATGCTATTTACAACACTATTCTGCATACCAGAAATTAGTAATTTGTACGTATCTTTAGCTCATCTCACCTTTTGATCCAAGAGACCATTAATTAGAGCAATTCTTTCCATTACTATTTCAAGTGGTTTTGTACAAGAAAAGGGACAATTGAATTTTTTTTTAACACAGCCAGGACTCAAAATCATTTATGGCTTTATGAGATAAATACAGTGACATTAATCTCTACCCAGAAATAAATGTACATCAATACAGCCTGTAAGATCTTCTTTCAGTACAGCTTTCTGGTCTGTGAACACTTTGAATGATTCTAGCTTCATGTCCTTCTCAACTGATTCATATGCACTTTGCAGGTTTTTAGCAAGTTCTAGCTTCAGCTGTTTCTTGGCAAAACTTTGCTCTTAAGGATGCACAGCTAATATAGGAGTAGATCTGTTCTTTATCTAAATCAGCAAAGCTCCAATAGCTCAGTAGGCAGTATATTGTTTTATGAGAGTTGGGCACATCCTGTAGTCCCTGAAATTGTCCTCTTTGTATGATCTAAAGACAAATCAGAGTTAATGTGCAGTAGGTATGTCTGAAAGCTAAATTTGTCCCATTATCCTGACATTCATCACCACTTACTATGCCCTGTCCACCTTAGCATTGTTTCCAGATTCCATCAAGTCCAGCAAAATTTGTAATTAAAGATTGATTCCATTTGTTTTCTGGCACTGTATCTGTAGGGTTGCTGTCAAAGGAGTGTTGCTGGATTACACTTTTACTTATTTATTTACTTCTTTCAATCTCAGTGGTTTAATGAGCCTGCATCACCTCCAGAAAACTGATGACAGGACAGTAGGAAAAATGTCTGCTTTGAGGGACACAGCTTCTGGTATTTTGTAGCCCTGCCTGCTTGTAATGCTCTGGAACCTGTGCATGTGCACACTCATGGAAAGAGAAGAACATCTGAGCATAAAATTATGGCAAATTTAGGAACATATTTTTTTTTCAATTGAATTCAGTTATTACATTTTCTAAAAGCACAGTGGTATTTAAACAAGTTTAGAAATTAAAGGTGGCTGCTTTCCCTA
>NW_009210360.1:73458-81878 GCF_000690835.1 Fulmarus glacialis
TTAATAAGAGAACATTCCAGTTCCCCATAGATGCTAGGGAAGGTAATATGCCTTTAGATAACATGTGAGACTAGAAGCAGTAGTTTATATTCTGCTCTTTCTCAGATTCAGTTATCCAGAGAGGCTAAGTCAGCGTTTCCAGTGAATGTACTCAATGCCCAAGGCCAGATCTTCAACAGCTCTAAAGGGATGTTCCTTTGCCTCAATTTCTGATATATCTGTCTCTAAAATCTTCTTAAACATTGGCTTCCCACAATTGTGTAGCTGGAATTTTTCTTTCCCAGGATGTCTAAAGTGTAACTATGAGCTGAGATCATTCATGCATTTTGCAAAACATGTCCTCCTTAACAGCATTTGTAGGAAAGGTCTTCAGAAGAGTTTTAGCATACTCCTTAAGTGAGCGCTTAATTTATTTAACATGCCCATTGTGAAATTACATATTCATTCTGAATATTTCTCTAAAAGTACATGTTTTAAGGAATTTAAATATTAGCTAATTTTATGTAGAAGCTGAGAGTAACACATTATTTCTGTTGCAAACACAATGAGTTGACAAAGCACAGTCTAAATAGCAGTATTATAGAGTTGATAAAATCCCAACATACATATCCATAGTATCATTCATACATGAGTTTGACACGTTCACAACTAAAGAACAAACTAGTGAAAAATTAGTGTAAATTTGAAAACACAAATTATAATTGAGATGTGTCTGCAACCCACATACTGATCACAAGTGTTCTTTCTCCTTTTCTCAAAGAACTATCTCTGCATATCATCCATAAAACAAATGGTAGTTGAGTATTTTGTTTCATTTAAGAGAAGGCAACAAACACACACAGAGTCACTATGAGAATATGCAAGCTGCTGCAATGTCCCAACCCACTGATGAAGCTATGGAAAGAACAGGCAGCTTAGCCTGGTATAAACCCCTGAGGCACCCACATCCTCAGGAAGGAACTGCAGCTAGTGAGCATGAAAGGGACTTGCCTCAGCGAATGGGAAGTATTTTCAAAGCGTGTTAGGAAGTTAAGTGCTCTAGAGATTCCCTCATCTTTTCTCTGTAGTAGAACAGAGTATCACTCCCATTTTCCCTCTCCATTTTTGTAGTGGCTTTTAGGAATAGCATTAGGGTAGCCACTACACATCAAATAAGTGAAGAAGCGGAGGTGGGTAGCAGTTTACTATAAGGGACCTTGTTCTATGCTCATGACCTTGACCTCTCCAGTCATGACAATTTCTGTACATAAAATGCTGAGTTCTTAGCCTATTTTATGGACAGAAAACTCTGCAATGGAGAAATGAGAGAAAACATCATTAGTTCAAACTCATAATTTCCATTCGTCTGCATGAAAATTACCTGTCAAGGGAATAATAAGGCCCTTCATCGTGCCTCTAGCAGTATAAAGTGTTGCCAGGACTTTAAGGGGGAAAGCTGAACAAGCTGACCTTATTTAAACTTCAGTCTGCCTAAATTCTGAAAAGCACTTACATCTATAAAATGGCATTCAGTGGATAAAAGAGAAGATTGGAGGAATGAGGTTTTCCTGTCTTTCCCTCCAAAATGCCAATTATTGCTCAGATTGCACATTATTTGCCAAGTCTGGTGAGTCACAAACTTGAATACCCACATGCTCACCACATGGTTGCAAAGACTTGCTTTGTAACAAACTGCATAAAGGAATCTAGCCAAAAAACAGACTTAATTTGGATTCTACCATTGACTTGATTTAAAACTTTCCTCCACCTGTCCTTGCAAAACTACACATAAGCAAGTCCCCAGATAATGTCAGGACTGAACACAGAACACAAATCAAAGGTCCAACTCAATGGTTTTTAGAGCACTCCCCCTCCAGAACCGTATCAGACTCTGGTTATGCCAAGCAAATTTGCCACCAAATTCCTGAATGTTGTGCTTTTGATCCTTTTGTTTAGAAATTCAATGTGATGTTTCTGTGCTTGTCATGGAGAACTCAGGAGTGAAAATGAAAGTGCTGACAGCTCTGACTTCACTCATAACTCTTGTGTTGCCTGTAAAGTCATGTTATTTGGCATGTTAGTGCAGGTGTGTATGCACCCTTCCATATTGATAACACAAGGGGAGAGACTAGTGATCTCCTAAGAGACAGGACTTAAACCTTTTAGACTTACATAATCTTAATCCAACAGTGTGCATTGAATCAAATCAACTGAGCCTTAGCTCATTCATGGCGTTAAATATTCAACGAGGAATCTACACAGAAAAAAAATTTCACTTTCTTACAAATAATCAGTCATAGTGGAAAGAGATACTGGGACTGCCATTCATACCTAATCAGGTCATGCTTTAAGTTTTTATAATTTCCTTGGCTCCTATACAATTCTTATTTCTATGGAGTTCCTTAATGGAATAGTCCCTACTGTGATTAAGCCTATTTCTTATTAATGATGTGATTGTTTCTTTCTTCCTCTCCCTTGTTCAAATGGATCTAAACCCTGATCATGGAAGACATAGTTGGTCAAATTCTGATCTCAGTAAGACTGTCATAAGCTGAAATATTTAACTACATTGAGTCAAAGGAATCATTCCAAATTTATAAAGGCACAAAATAAAAATCTGGCCAAGCATATCAAAGGTAACCAAACATAAAATTCATTACTACATCCTTATGAAAACACAGCAAACTATAAAGATCAGTGGACCTTCCTGAAGAAAAGATAATGAGTAGGTAACTGATCCAGAAACAAAACAAAATGAAACCAACCTTTACCAACAAACATTTCAAAAGTGTTGAACTACCCAGAACATAAAAAACATTACACACAGGCAACATCTTCACTTCAAATGAAAAACCTATGAAATCAAAGCCCCATGTGATCAAAAGGAGATAAAAAGTAAACAAACCGCAGTCCTGCCAAAATAGGGCAAGATATTGAACAGATCTAGGGAAGCAGATAGACTCTGGAGGTCAGGCAAAACATTAGTAAAATTAAACATAATTTTGAAAAGATTAACTTCTAAACTTGAAAATTTAACTCTGTTTTAGTGCATACTTCTTAAAGTATAAAGAGACTTGCTTCAGAACAACTGCAAGCAGTTAATTGTAGGGGTTTTTTCAATTAAAAAAGAAAAGTTCTGCTGCTGAACAGAGTGGCTGCTCCTCCCGCTTCCCCATTTCCTTCACCCTCAAAATAAACTAAATGCAGCCATTTTGTTTTGGTTTAAATTATTCAGATAATGGTTGTTTTTGTAATCTTTTGTAGTCTATATTTCTACCCAAATTTTAACCCACTGTGGATTATCTGAACTTTGGGACATATACCACTATTCATAAAAAGCAGTAGCAGATTGATGTGAACTCTTCTGATAACTACCGCACTTAGCAGATAAAATACTACTCAGCTGCCTGTGGTTCTCAGGAAAAAATCACACAAGAGCAAATGGCACTCTAAAGATGCCTTCCTTTCTTCAGCCTGGAACTGTTGGATGACAAGTTTTATGTATAGATATATAAAACAAAGTCTACAAAATCCTGCTCTTCCTGTACTGGTTAGATTGTTAACCAGCTTCCCAAGATGATGTTCCTGACCTTCTGTGTCACTTAGCATAGAATAAAAAGACAGCAACAAAGTCACAGACCCACCAGTGAATTTCTTTGGATTCCTATAGCTGGAGATGTGCAGATGGAGGCTCTCAAAGCCAATCAAGACTCTGAAGTAGTGCGCTTGCTTGCCAGTGTGTTGCACTTTAGAGGCTAACATGATTAACATGTCTTCCTAATTGTCTAGCAATAGTTGGCCGCTCTTGCTTGCAGACGGTGCAGAAGATAAGGACTCTCCTTTGGACACTGCAGATTGTCTCAGTGTGAGCAATTTTTCTGCCACCAAGATCACCTTGCTGTGATGAATTTTTAAATCTCCAACACTTAGACATCTTCTGGGAAATCTTTAGATGGTTAGTTATCTTGCCTTTCCAGGTTCTATTTTTCATTACAATCATTCAAAGAGAAGCCAAAGATCAGGTCCTTGACCACTTAATATTGCTCACTGTGGTTTTTGCATTCGAACATTGCTTCTTCACTTTTTTTTCTAAAGTGTTTTTAAGTACTTTCTTTAATTCAATGAAAATTATTTTCTTGTTTCGCAAATCTATTTAGATTTTAATATTTAATATTTTCCAGCTTTGAAGAAATGAAATAGTATAATAGAAGTATCACTTCTTTATTAAAAGTCAGTCTAATATGTTATGCATATTTTGGACTGTTAAGAAGGCATAATGCTATCCAAAATTCATTCAATTCTTATGTTTAATGACCTACACAAGCTTTTAGGTCTGGCTTTTCCTAACTGTGATATAACAGTATATTCTATTCTTTCCTACACAGCAAAATGCAGATTATATTGCAGTTCTTTCATTCCAAACCTAACAGGAACATTTTTTAAAGCTGTCACTTTGTTAATAGTTTTGTAGAAGCTATAGCAAGAGAGAATATTTTCTTTTGTTTCAGTTGACTGTGACAGACATTATGAATTACCATTTATGCATAACCTTTTCATCAGCAATATTACAGCAACTTAAAATCAAGTGATAACATATAACATATTATCTAATGCCTGCACCTGGGTGTTCAGGCAAAGCTGTCCTGACCGTTCTTCACTTGTAGAAATCCCCAAATGCAGTGGTTGTGCTTTCACATCATCATTCAGTTGTAGTGGAGGTGAAAGCCAGGTCTACACAAAAGGATCCTGGAGGCCCCTTATGCATTCTAGCTGAGCATGGTGTGATTTCTCTGTGATGTTATATAAATGGAGAATTTATGGACAGGTTATTAGCCTTATCTCTTTGCATGACTTGTGCTACATGTGCAAGATAGGTAGCAGGCAGAGCACAGGCTGACTACTGCTTCTTATCTTTTCCCTTGGGAATGGTCTTCCCCAAAAGCTCTAGACTAGTGCTCAGAGCAAAACTGAGGGAGAAAAGTTCCCCAGCTCATCTTTTTCCTGTCATGATGCATATACTGAGCAGAATTATTTGTTATTTGCAGTTAAAAGGATTTAACCCAGATATGCAATTGGATCCTGCAGTTGCTAAAATGCCTGAAGAAGAATGCACCCTCACTAGGTCTTCATATATAAAACCCATCTTTGCCTATTCTACTTTTGTTTCCAAATACTTTCTAATGAAGATCACATTCTGCCACCATGTCCTATCTGTTATAATTCCTTTCCTACTGTTGATCCCAGAAGAGTTGGTCACAAGGAAAGTAACATGTAACATGGTGTGATGGGTTGACCTTGGCTGGACACCAGGTGCCCACCAAGCTGCTCTATCACTCCCCTTCCTCAGATGGGCAGGGGAGAGAAAATATAGCAAAAGTCTCATGGGTCGAGATACGACAGGGAGAGATCACTCACCGATTGCTGTCATGGGCAAAACAGACTTGACTTCAGGAAATTAATTTAATTTATTGCCAATCAAAATCAGAGTAGGATAATGAGAAATAAAAAACAAATCTTAAAAACACCTTCCCCTCACCCATGCCTTCTTCCCAGGCTCAACTTCACTCCTGATTTTCTCTACCTCCTCCCCTCCAGCGGCGCAGGGGGACAGGGAACGGGGATTGTGGTCAGTTCATCACACGTTGTCTCTGCCACTCCTTCCTCCTCACACTCTTCCCCTGCTCCAGCGTGGGTCCCTCCCATGGGAGATGGTCCTCCATGAACTTCTCCAACATGTCCTTCCCACGGGCTGCAGTTCTTCACAAACTGCTCCAGTGTGGGTTCTTTCCATGGGGTGCGGAGGGAACAGACTGCTCCAGCGTGGGTCCCCCATGGAGTCACAAGTCTTGCCAGCAAACCTGCTCAAGCGTGGGCTCCTCCAGGGGAATCTCTGCTCCCGCGCCTGGAGCATCTCCTCCCCCTCCTTCTTCACTGACCTTGGTCTCTGCAGAGTTGTTTCGCTCACATATTCTCACTCCTCTCTCTTCCAGCTGCTGTTCTGCAGCAGTTTTTTTCCCCCCTTCTTAAATACATTATCCCAGAGGCACTACCACCGTCGCTGATGGGCTTGGCCTTGGCCAGTGGCAGGTCTGTCTTGGAGCCGGCTGGCACTGGCTCTATTGGACATGGGGGAAGCTTCTGGCAGCTTCACACAAAAGCCACCCCTGTAGCTCCCTCGCTACCAAAACCTTGCTATGCAAACCCAATACACATGGGAATATATGGCTCTGTTAACACAATATCCAAGTTTACCTTGCTTTTCCCCCATTTGTTCAGTATATGAAGATCAGTAGTGGAAAGTTGTTGCTAATTAATAGATTAGCAATAGATTGATTCCATAGCATTATTTAGCAGACATAGCATCTGGATGGACCTAAGTTTGGGGCAAAAATTGTACAGCTCTAGGATTAAAATCACTGCCCTGGGTTAGGCAGTCCTAGTCCTAAATCAGAGGTGTAAGTAACAGGGCAACAAGGTCTCTGCTGGGCTCCCTCAAGCTGGTCTCAAAGCTCATTGCAGTCACTGCTCCTGGCATTAGAGCACCCTACTGCCTTTCAAAGATGAGATCAGGCTTAGATTTTTACTCCCTTACTTGATTGGTATTATATATTTATAACTGGATTACTCACTACAGTATACTCTCTGTTCTGTAGCTGGAGTATTATAACAATGTTCTATTTTCTAGCCACTGACAATTAGCAGTTTAATTGTTTTGCTAAACTGGTATTAAGCTAGATAGCCAGAGAGCTCATGTAATGACTGTGTTGCCAGTCTCCTTCAGTGTTTATTTCAGCTGCAAAGTCCCTTATGTGATTTGTTCTTTGTTCCAAAAAATGGTCAAGGAAATAATTTGCTACATCACCAAAATTAAGAAATCGGTTTAATAATTGGAGGGTAAGAAGCCCTCGAAAGCCACTCATTTTCTTGCACTCATTGTCCTGTCCTTGTTAATAATACTTTGCATATGGAGCCAGATCTACAAAGAATCCTGGTCATTACAAGGCTCAGTATGTCAATACTGTCATCATTTTGGGACTTGACCTACAGTGAAGAATCAGCAGTCCTGACTTAGCCCCTGAGTTCCATTTTTAACAGAAAAAGGGGATTAACTGCAACATCTGTAATTTAAATGATGCCATACATTTACAATGATTATAAGGAAGATCTTCATTTTCCCTCTTTGTGATTCATTTATATTATGGGCCAGTTTCATAGGAACAATATCTTCTGTGAAAAAGCAAGAGTTAAAAAATTTTATCTTTAAAGTGCTACATTTCTAGGAGAGCTTTACTTTCTTTACATTTCTGAAGAAATGCACTAGACTCCTGTATATGTCCACACTTCAGAGAGTATTGGAGGAAGGCACTATTAATACATCTGGAAGTCTCCATATAAAGTAAGAAGCAAGTTTCACAAGCAGAAGCTCCGCAAACTTTCTTGTCCTGACTTTGGGAAATTTAACCTCCTTATTAGCACTGCCTAGTTCAAAATGTACTCTCGCATCTATAACATGGTTTTAACCATGCAGCTGCACACCGTTCTCCCCTCTTCTTTTCTGCAACCTGATCAGGATGGCATCCACCTGACATTATGAATAAGAAGTACCTCACGTGGAAACACATACTCCATTTTTCATTCATTTAAACATAGTACTTTGTTCCTGTATCAAAAAGAATAATGAATTCGGGAACTCATGTAGAAAATCCTGCTGTTTTCTGTAAAAGGAAAATCTCATGCTATCTCACCTGTGTGCATAATAATCTTGTTACCTCATCGAACCAGAGCTGATAGCAGCCACTTTGATTACATTTCTGAGCAGTAAAAAGGATAGGTGAGCTTTGGCAAATCTTGCTACAGTTGTTTAAGTCATGACACTGCCTAGCTATTTAATCCAGTCTCTTCTTTTAAAGTTATTGCTTTCTTCCCTCCAGCCCTCCAGCAAAGATGGCCTGGGGGTGGCCATGATTCATATTCTTCCAGTCATTGTTTAGCATCAGCACTGAAGGTGAGTTTGCACGGTGCCACCAGACTGCAATTCAAAGCGGCCAGACTATGAGCACAAAAGACTGGTGTGACCTTGCTCTGCATAGTGATCTGCACCAGTAAAAGGCTGGATCAGATTGCTTTGGTGCTGTGATTTAAAGTTTTATTTAGGAAATATATAAAAACATGTATGTACTACAGATTCTGATTTTGAGCCTAAAATATGATCTTCTGGAGAAAAAGATACTCATTTCTTTTTTTTCAATCAGATGCATGGAGCTACTGGCCTGAAGAGTCCTGATACTAGATCTGGATTAGAAAAATTCAGGAGGAAGAGGTCCTCTGGTGGCTGTGAACACAGTTAGTTGGATGCAGACTAAATCAGGAAGGTGGTTAGAAGGTGGAAGATGGAGAATGATCATTCTGCTTTTGCTGTGTTTCTTGCACTCTTTCCCAAA
>NW_009210360.1:81909-100722 GCF_000690835.1 Fulmarus glacialis
ACTGTCAGAAAGTAGATATGGAGTTAGATGGACACTGGTATTAAGCAGTTGACAGCACTGTGACTGCATTCTTTTGTTATCCTTATCATGCCTGTACTGACATCATTAGGCTAATATGAATATGCACAAAAGGATGAGGTTTTTTTTTTCTGCTGAAATATTTGCAGTGATTTATGGCAATAAAGGCATGTACAATGTTACAGTGTAGTCAAATATGATTCAAACACAGGAAAGATTACAAATGCCTAATATCTACTCTGGAGGTGTAAAAATTAACTCAAGCCCGTTCTCTCTTCTTCAGAGCCTGGAAAAAGCATAACCCATCCTAGGACCAATGCTATTTTAATTCTGTTCTAGAAATTAGGACAACTAGTTTCGCATGTAACTGTCAGATAGAATTGAAACTAAAAGTATTTATTGGGATATATCTGATTTGAAATCTAATGTTTATGATCTGTGGAAATGTCCTAAAAACATTTCTTCCAGAAAGTATTATTTCAAGGCAAGCTCTAAACGGAATAATAAAACACAAGATTAAAAAAATATGTGTATGAGTAACGGACATATTCGTTCATTACACGAGAACTTAAGGCATGTATTTTCTTTTTCTTGAGGTACATGTCAGCAAAAAGTTGGTGTTACAAAAATTCTATCTGAACACTGAGAAATAAAAGGTGCCAGACTTAACACGACTGATTTGATATAGCTTGGTAATGTTCTGCTTTATGCTTACCATTGATAAACTGAGCCACTGAATCTCTAAATCTCTTGAATACGGACTGGGTAAAAATATCCCTTTTTTTTAAAGCAGCGCAAAGACCACAGTTCTGCAAATGGCTTTGTGCTGGTGAGCAGAGACACAGCAGATACCTACGCAGAGACACAGCAACAAAGCATGGTGCAGAAAAATTTGCAGGATAAAGTCTTTGCTCTTTTGCCAATACATTTTGTTTAAGAATTAAGATTAAATTAAAATGTATCTATATAATGAATGTTGTTTGCAACTTCTATAACTCCTTGCGAGGCCTAAAAAACCCATGCTGTCGTGGCATCCAAAGCTTGTGCACATTTGGAAACTTTTTATGGGAGCAGGCAGTTACAATTTCTTCTTTATTCCCACTTTTATTCATTTATCTCAGCAGGTATGGCATCTTAATAGAAAAGTCCACATAAGACAGTTTACAGCTGTGGTTGGATGAGGGCAATGACATACAAAGTTAAGTAGGAACAGACATTTTGAAAAATAATATTTTCAACAATGTAAAATGTGTTGTGTTAGAAAAAAATAGAGAAAAGTCCTCTCTTTTGGTATTTTATTGTGTGGCTACAGTGCATGCCATTATGAAAAAGGACAATGATTCCTCCAGCCATCATTAATGTTTTATTTTTCAAGTAAAAATAATCACTTTTCCTGTGGTTATTAATATTTTAACATTATAAATGTTTATTAAAATAGTCAAAAACTATGTTTTCTGTTGCTGAAAAAGCATGCAGACCAAATTAGTCCTGGGAAAAGAGTGTAAAACCATTTCTAAGAATACAAATTTGCTCTCACAGTGCTTATAATCATGAACCTTTTTGTGTTTGACTTTTACAGCAAACTTGCTTTTTGGCAGTAATATATAAAACATTGAACTTTAAGTGACCACTGGAGAATATTTGTGGAAAACAAACTGTGAATTTATAAACATAAATATTCCATTCCCATCCTCAGTTAATCAGGATATGAAGCTTACCATCTGATCTGAATACACATTTTAAATCAACCAACACAGCACAAATTTCAGCCTTCAAATGCTTGTGATAAACTGCCTCTGCATAGTTTATGGACCAAGAAATACTAATGAGAATTTTTAAGATGTCTGAAGTACATACATTTTGGGTTGTTTTGGCACTGTCTGTATTACAAGTAATACAGCACAATAGGAGAGCCCCACAGGGTGAAACCATTGGTGCTGAGAACCCAATACCCACATCACATTTTTCAGGAAGTTTAAGCTGGCCCCCTGATGAACGAATGACTAATGAGTACTCATTAGTGGCTCAAGTATGTTAAGCACACTCCTGGATCTCTTCTTGCAGGTTCGTTTCTTTGGAAAGGAATCCAATTCATAGCTCTGAGACCACCCCAAGATGCAAACCAAAGCACAGAGAAAGGGGACAACAGGAACTGCACTCCTGATCTGAAACAAAAACAGGGCTGTAGGTGTACCTTATGTGGGCATTGCTTTTTCTCAGAATTTATAATATAAGGTAGAATCACAAATAGAATTACAAATACTCAATGTTTTTATTTAGTATTTAAATTTCTGAAGTAGTCCTAAGTATCATTGTGAGACTCTAAAATGCTAGCACATATACATAAAATACTATACACATATTTCAAAGAGCATAACCATGTATATGTATTTCTTTTCAGGTCACAGTCTTCTTCAAACATAAAACGTACATTTATAAAACACGTTTAAATGATTTTGTGGTAATTTTTCTTTCCCCCAATAAAGCTAAAGCACAGACTAGCTTCCTTTTCTGAGAAATGGCTTGTTACTTTAATTTCACAGTATGTACTTTTCTGACATGGAGGAGAGATAATATAATAAACTTTCTTCTAGGAAAATCTTTAAAGTCAGTATCTAAATCACCACGGTTATACATTTCAAGAAATAAAAGCCTTGAATTACGTCACACAGTGATACAGGACTGGCTAAACCTTTAGTGTTACCAGTATGGTAGATTAGCTTTCTAGCTTTTCACCTCTACAGAAGTAGCTTCAGATTCTGGTGCCAGTTTAGCTCAGAAATAAAATGAGTTTGCAATTTTCCTCCTAATACCTAGTGGTTAATCTCAAAGAACTGGTGCCTGGTTCCGGATGATTACCAGTGCTAGTTTAATAGAAACTTATCACTAGCATAGCAGGGGTAGTGCAGTTTTAGTGAGGTGCATTAAATGGCAAAATAAATTCATAGCATCTATGGCTGAAGTCAGTAATTCTAGTCACTGAGTCTCAAAAATAGTATCCTAATGATTCACCTTAGCATGGCCATTTTTCAAGAAGTCATGCTCAGTAAAGAATTAGCATGCAGATGAAATTTCCTTCTCCTCCAGCAGATCAAATTTGAATCACGCTTTGGGAAAAGTATAAGAAAATTTACTGTCTTGATGTACCTCTTCTGTAGATAAACAGTATCAGTTTTAGCATTCCACAAGGATAGAAAATGTATAAAAAGGTATGAAATTATCATTTGAAGAAATAATTAGAAGTCTGTGAGCGACTTTTCTTTCTATGTAGATACAGACAGACACACACACACTATTTTCTAGATTTAATCCAGACATAATTGATGATAGACATTAATCTCCACGTAAGCATGGAAGCCCTTCCTGAATAAAAACTAACTAAACCATATGTTCATGGAACACTTTTGTGTGTACGAAGGTTGTGGGCTCAGGTTAGTAAATATTCATTCATAAAGCATTCATTTTATCAACTACAGATACATATTCTAAGTTCAGATATTTGTATGATAAAGTAAAAAAAACCAAAGAAACAGCTTCTCTTTTCTATTTATAGAACAAAATGGAGCTCTTATATAACAACTGTATAAAAGCCATCAAAAGTTTTCATTCCTTAAATTTGATACGTTTCACATCCCCTTAGAAATGTCTTCTAAGTGACAAAGGTTGATTCTTTTCTTGAATGTTATTTAAAATATTAGCATTTTTATAAAAGCTCATTTGAATCTGCAGTATTTCTTTATGAAATGTAATATAATCAAATTGCTTATCCAGATCCACACTGCATTACTCTTTTTATAATGGTGCGATAGCTGCATTCATCAGAGTTATACTGGTATAAAAGCTAGATGAAAACAGTGAGGAATCAGGACCCTATTCTCTTTATTAACAGATCAGTTTTTACTGGAAACAAAGCCCGAATGTTTTCTACTTTGCATATTTTAAATCATCGGTACCAAAAAAGGGAATAATGTCTATTGCCAAGACCTATACACACTATTCATTATGTCTGGAAAGAGAGGACAGGCTTATTTCATTAAAAAGTTGTTAAATTTTTTATTAGACCCTGGCTAGTTAATCCATAAAAATGAACAAACCACTTTTTCTCAAAGTTTAATAGCTTGCTTCCATCACGCTGTGAAATACGTAAGAATGTGTGAAAGAGACAGCTCAAGTTTTGAAAAGTTTTGTCTTTTCATAGAGTTGCTTATCATATGAAACACTTGTAAATGTATAGTAGTCTTGTTTAAGACACAGGAGTGTTTTTAATGAATATCTTGCATTACGTTTAGTGTCTTTTATACATTATTTTGATCTATGATTTGTTCTGAGTGCCCTCTACTGAAAAGTAAGATGAAGTGATTAATTATTTAGTACCCAAAGATATAATCCTACAAAATACATTAGACAGTTGTACATTATTAAAAGACACATGTACTGATATATGAAAGGCTTTAGAGCAAATTTACTATTTCAAAGATAAGTGCATTATGCATATGTGTGCATATATATATTAAAAAGTGATGTGTTTGTTCCTTCTGCTTCCGATTTTCTGAAAATAATTTTTTTTTTTGTTATCTGGGATTATATAACAGCAGACATCCAGTGCATTTGTTGAGTAACAGATCTCTCTTGAGAGTTTGCTCCAAAACCCCTGGAAGTCCATAAGATCTTCTCATTGCTCAAGTGGCTTTGGATTGGTTCTATGTAGGTATTGAATAATATTAATCATTTACACAGGCAACTTCAGGATTGTTCTACTGCTGTAGGACAATAATAAATTAGAGAAAGCAAAAGCAGCAGGTGGTTGAAATTTGGACACTAAGAAACCAGTCATAGATGCATATATGTATATGTATATATATATTAAAAAATATGCATATATCTCTCTCTACAACAGTTAAAATGAGATGTTCATCTTGAATGTTAATTGAATTCTTACTGTTCAACAAGCTTCCCATCAACTATGAACCATCATGGTTCTACTCAAATGAGATTAAACAAAATTCGTACTTTAAAGTGCTGTATTATTGTATTTTTTAAAGTGTTGAATGCATCATGTTGTCTCCCACAACATCCTTCTCTCAAAACTGGAAAGATGTGGATTTGATGGGTGGACTGTCCAGTGGATGAGGACAGTTGGATGGTCACATCCAGAGGGTAGTGGTCAATGGCTCAATGTCCAGATGGAGATGAGTGATGAGCGGTGTCCCGCAGGGATCTGTACTGGGACAAGTACTGTTTAATATCTTCATCAATGACATAAACAGTGGAATCGAGTGCACCCTCAGCAAGTTTGCAGATGACACCAAACTGAGTGGTGCGGTCGACACGCCTGAGGGACGGGATGCCATCCAGAGGGACCTGGACAAGCTCGAGAAGTGGGCCCATGTGAACCTCATGAGGTTCAACAAGGCCAAGTGCAAGGTCCTGCACCTGGGTCGGGGCAACCCCCGGTATCAATACAGGCTGGGGGATGAAGGGATTGAGATCCGCTCTGCCGAGAAGGACTTGGGCATACTGGTGGATGAAAAGCTGGACATGAGCCGGCAATATGCGCTCACAGCCCAGGGCGGCCAACCGTATCCTGGGCTGCATCAAAAGAAGCATGGCCAGCAGGTTGAGGGCGGTGATTCTGCCCCTCTACTCTGCTCTGCTGAGACCCCACCTGGAGTACTGCGTCCAGCTCTGGAGCCCTCAGCACAGGAAAGACATGGACCTATTGGAGCGGGTCCAGAGGAGGGCCACAAAAAATGATCAGGGGGATGGAACGCCTCTCCTATGAGGAAAGGCTGAGAGAGTTCAGGTTGTTCAGCCTGGAGAAGAGAAGGCTTCGGGGAGGCCTTATTGCAGCCTTTCAGTACTTAAAGGGGGCTTATAAGAAAGATGGCAGCAAACTTTTTAGCAGGGCCTGTTGCGACAGGACAAGGGGGAATGGTTTTGAACTAAAAGAGGGTAGATTTAGATTAGCTATAAGGAAGAAATTTTTACAATGAGGATGGTGAAACACTGGAACAGGTTGCCCAGAGAAGTGGTAGATGCCCCATCCCTGGCAACATTCAAGGTCAGGTTGGATGGGGCTCTGAGCAACCTGATCTAGTTGAAGATGTCCCTGCCCATAGCAGGTGGTTGGACAAGATGACCTTTAAAGGTGCCTTCCAATTCAAACTATTCTGTGATATTGGTGTCAATCTCAGGCTCCTGTTCTAGCCTGATTTTCTACTTTAGTTCCTGTCTTATAATTACCTTTTAAGCAAAGTTTGCTGCTTATTTTGGTGGTTTGGTTTTTTTACTAGTCAGAGCAGGCATAACTTTAGGCATTCATTTATCTTTTATTTCCCCAGTTTACCTACCTTTTCTTTGATTCTATCTTTTCAAATGTTTTTTTTGTAGTTCCCCCGAAGAACCTTTTCTGGTTGGAAATTCTCACCACTCAAGTAGCTGACTGACTACAACTCATATTCATGCCAGTCTTTCTTCTATTTTACACTTTATTTTAATTAGATTTGTTCACCAAATATCATATAAATATTGTGTACTGCAAGTTTTTCTAAATGTTTTATAATAGATTCCTTAGACATCTGTCTCCATTACATTTGCATGCTGATTTTTCCATGAAAACCACTTTCAGTTCATGAGTTTCACCATCACTTCCACAAAAACTACCAATATAAAATGATTAGTTCACTAGCTCCCAGTCCTACTGTCCTCTCTAATGAGCTCAGATTACCTTACCATTTAGAAATGATATAATGTTATCTTATTTATGATGTGGAAAAATTGCTACACAGATAATTACTATTCAGGTTTGTTCCTCATATGCAACGTGTATAACATATATACAAGTTCATTTGCAAGTGTGCAGACACACACATTTATTTTATTCTTTTATTAAGGCTGTTCCAGTCCAGCCTATTCCAGTTCGTTCTTTGAACAGATTTACCACTTAGAGGGCACGTCTCTACTCATCATAAGTAATTCCACATAAGCGCATAGCAATACCAGCTGGATCCATGGATATGCTTTGTGGGTCAGATTCTCATCTTCAGTCCAAACTCTGCTGTCATTCAGGCAGCTTAGCAGACTAAGGAATTTCTGGTTCTTCTAATTGCTCTAACAGACTGCCATGCAATACCTAAAATATGTGGGTTCAGGGAAATGAACAGACCCCCAAAGAAGGTAGTTCCCCTTAGTGAGCAAGGGCTGTAATTACAAAGCCATTACATAAACAGTGGCCTCTCTACACATCTCGGAGCTGCCACATGGGCCTATGCATATGCAGGAAATCTATTACTTTTTGACTGTTAGGCTCATGAGACCTGCATGAATCAACTGTTCATTGCATGGACAGTCATTGCCAGGGAGCTTTAGAAAGAATGTAGTCTCAATCACATTTTGTAAAAGACCAAATCCTGCTCCTGTATGATAGCTCTAGCAGAGCATGCTTTCTCTTACATTAGATCACTCAAGCAACTTAGAAAGGAGGGTGTCTGTTTCCTGGTGAGGATGGGCAGTATGCAGATACCATATCAGTACTTAATAATCTATTTGCTATAACAATCTTATGACCCACAATGGAGCCTCTACATATTCTTTCGAGTCCCAGTCACACCTTCCAGAACTAAGGCATGGTTGCTCCAGAGGAAGGGAGGTTAGGTAGGGAAAACATGAACTGTTTTAGTCCTCCCTCCCAAATCAGTCCCATCTCCACCCCATTTCCAGCCCTACCACCAAGCAGCTATTCTTCTGCCTTTCTATGGCAGTCTGCCAAAATAGACTGTGTGCAGGAGATCAGTGGAAGGGTTCTGACTTCCCAGAAGATGAGTTTCTGAAGGAGGAGGTTGTGCAAGGGGACTTCAGGACTATCTTGGCCTGTCACGTCCATCGTGGATGATGTTCATCAGGGAACAAATCCAAGCACTCCCATGAGATCAGACTGTGTAAGGAACTGGGAGGCTAGTGAAAGGGGAATCGCTTTCCCCAGAACCTCTTGGTTCTATAGTTTTGTGGTGTACTGCAACATCTTGATGCTTTGTACAGTGCCATTATCTTAGAAGACTGAAATTCTAAATCACAGCATTGGACTTACTGTACTGCACTGGGATTCATGTGCCTGTCTGAGCTGGTCATCCCTTCACAGTCAATGGAAAAGAATAGGTATGCTAAGGGACAAATTTATCTCATCTTAAGGTAAACAAGTAAGAGGGCTCAGATAAATCATGGTACACTACCCACTTCTGTCCATAAACTATAAATGGAAAACTGTTGAGACACATGCATCTGCACTGTAGATATCAAAATGTAGGTAACATGAATCCTATCCGTAAATTATTCTACCGTCTTCTTTTATAGGCCTAGGTCTTAAGCACTCATCAGCTGTGATTTCTAGCTGATCTTTAGCTGATGGACAGGCACAATGGAGTCACAATCTGTTAATGTATTTTTAAAAAGCTTTTAGGCTGCTCTGAAATAGAGCAAAACCGCAAAACCTCATCAAAACCTGAATATAGTAACAGTCTCACAACTAGACCTGTAAGTGGATTCTTTGCAGGCTTCTTTCCATTAAATCAAATGATGACTAGATATGGAGAAGAGTTTGGCCATATTTTTATCTTTACTGGCAGGAGAAATTGATATCTACAGTGCCAGACTCAGAATTTGTGTAAAAGCTTTTAAGTTTACGAAAAAGCTTGCTTTTAATTTTTTCTCCTTTTGCTTTAAAACCTGCATTTTTAAAGTTTATCTTCTCAGAGTTTTCTCCCTAAGGGCATCATTCACTATTATGAAAGGAACACTAGACACTCAATGTTCACAGTTATTTAGCAGTGATTCTACTGTAAAACTGTGGCTTGATTTCTGAATTTCACAGTGAATGGGAGGATGCTGTAATTAGAGTACTCCAGAGGTTTGTTCTCAGTCAGTTAATATATGACTGATTCAAATCATCATTATATTATTTTATCATTATATTTATTGCCTTTGAGTGTGTGCATTGTAAACCATTTGGGAAAAACTCACTTTTTTAAGAGAAAAAGTATTTGTGACAACTAATTCTGAAAAAAATGTAGGAGTGCGATTTTGCAGGTATAGATTTTCTTAAGGGACTTTGAAATGGAAAAGCATCCTTCACAACTCTGTCACGTTCCTTCTCAGATAGGTATTTTGTGAATGAAATACATATTATGGCACCTTCCCGTAAGGACACAGAGACCAGATATCAAGAGAAGCTCCCTGTGAAAGTTAGTGAACCACATGTTTTAGAGGCTCAGATGTACTAGCAAGAATGTTTGGCTCTGCTCCCACCCCTTTAACTTTGTGCCTCACCAGAATTTATTTATTTAAATACTGTTCATATATATGCACAATGATTGAATGACAATTTAGAAATCCTGATATGAAATCTTGATAAGAATATTAATGATTCAGCCACGTTTCAAACATGTTGGTTTACATGCTTGAGTTGTTACTATGGGTATACTCTCTTATATCCTGATCCATTCTGACATCTGTGTATACATCACAGGACTCTTATCAGTGTGGTGGGCCAATGTGACAGCATATTCAAACAAGCTGAAAAAATAATTTTTTTCCATAAACATGAAAAAAAAGAATATATTGTGCTCTTAAAATAAAATAGCCCTGATATAGCCTTCACAATTATTAATAGCTGTGACCTCTAGGCAGGTTCTGCTGCTGTCAGTTTCCTCAATGCTCACACACTAAATCAAGAAATTGTACTTTGTGATATGATAGTTAATTCAAGATCGGTAACCAGAGTTTGGGATGGGTGGAGGGAATGAGCATTCCTGGCATTTATTTATGCCATTTGCAAAACCACAACTATTATATAAGGAGGAGTCCACCAGGAAATCTGACTCCCCTCAGGCCAAGTGAAAGGGAAAAGACAACCCTTCAAAGAGGTGCAGCACACTTAGAATCATAGAATCATAGAATCATTAAGGTTGGAAAAGACCTCTAAGATCATCAAGTCCAACCGTCAACCCAACACCACCATGCCCACTAAACCATGTCCCTAAGCGCCTCATCTACACGTCTTTTAAATACCTCCAGGGATGGTGACTCTACCACTTCCCTGGGCAGCCTGTTCCAAGGCCTGGCCACTCTTTCAGTGAAGAAGTTTTTCCTAATGTCCAGTCTAAACCTCCCCTGGTGCAACTTGAGGCCATTTCCTCTCGTCCTATCGCTGGTTACTTGGGAGAAGAGACCAACCCCCACCTCACTACAACCTCCTTTCAGGTAGTTGTAGAGCGCGATGAGGTATCCCCTCAGCCTCCTCTTCTCCAGGCTAAACAGCCCCAGTTCCCTCAGCCGCTCCTCATCAGACTTTTCTCTAGACCCTTCACCAGCTTCGTTGCCCTTCTCTGGACACGCTCCAGCACCTCAATGTCCTTCTTGTAGTGAGGGGCCCAAAACTGAACACAGTATTCAAGGTGCAGCCTCACCAGGGCCGAGTACAGGGGCACCATCACCTCCCTACTCCTGCTGGCCACACTATTTCTGATACAGGCCAGGATGCCGTTGGTACTTCTTCCAGTGCACCAGACTTGCCCATTTTGTCAGTCAGTGCTGGAAGAAAACTGATGGCATGGTCCTATGTACTCCCTTCCCATCCCTTCTGGGAAGCCATGCACACTGCCAGCCCCCATCCCTACCAAAGTCTTCAGTCAGTAGAAACTGCAGCCTGCTTGCTAATGAAAGGCCCCATAAACAGGTCTCTGCGTGATGCTAACACATTTTCTTTGAGCTGTTTCTGGCTTATTGCCCTGACTGTAAACTAAAGGAAGAGCAGTGATTAAGGGTTAGGAAGAAATCCCTGAAATGACTGATTATGCAAAATTGAAGTTGTGTCAATTAGAATTACCAGAGATTAGCTCCTTTCTCTCACTGAAAAAAAAATAAATTACAAATTATTAGAGAATAGAAAACATCCTTCTAAGCCTAACGTAATTTATTTACCATGTCCTAGGTGGGAAACAGGCTCTCTCAGAATCAGCACATGATATATCACTTTATGATCAGGCACATTACCATGGTCCCATGGTCTAGCCAAAGTATTATGCAGCAGTTGTTAAAGTACAAAAGACTTGAGCGCAGCAGGGACAATATGATTAATTTTCAATTACCTAAGGGGACCGCTTTGGTTGAGGGTGGCCAAGGAGTACTGCATTACTGCTGCCACTATCAGACCTTCAAAGACCATATCTCACCATGCAAATAGCAAACCTGGCTTGTAGGACATCTCAGACACCCTGCTAGGGCAGCTCTACTTTTTCCCCAGCAGAATAAGGTCAGGTGGCAAAGAGAGGAGGCAGATAGCAGGTTGAGACTGATCCACAGACGTGTATTGAATGGCATCTTCTCATTGTAAAAATTAGTTTTCTGAGTTTATTTTCCAGCATCTGCTGTGAACAAGGAAAGTCAATCATGAGCCACTGGTTAAGAGCTGAGAATTAAGCTCAGTCCTGACATAAATGGACATAATTTCTGTTGTGAGTAAATGGCATTGTACCCACTTAAGTCAAAGCTGAATTTGACCAGAAACATGTACCAAGCTCCAAACTAGTGATGACAGAGATAATTAAGAAATAATGACACTGGAGTAGAACAATGTCACAGGATAAAGGTCTTCTGCCACTCAGCAAACGCTGAAATGAGGCTCATTTATCATGAATGAATGTCGAGGCAGAGCTAGTGTCTTTTAAAAGCACGAAGCTTTACTCCTTTGACAAAGCTGAGTAGTAATTATTTGTTTCTATTATGTGGAACTAAATGATTGGTATAGATGTAATAATTTTGTTCAGTGGCTATTGATAGCGTAGATGAACAGGTGTTCATTTCATAAATAGTTGATCTATTTTATTCTAATTAGCTTAGACAGGAGATGTCTTAATGTATTGTAGCAAAAGAGTGTAGTCCTTCAAAACAAATGTTTTTGCTGTATTTGCACTACCACAAATTATTTCAGTGAGTTTTGTACTGCTCCATTAGGACCTAATCATACATTCATCAAATAGTGTTGCTGTGAGAGGGAGATACAACATAATGGGCCACAAAATCCTTAATTTATTAGGCTTTTTAATGAAATATTTTGGAAGCAAAATTTGAAGCTGTTATAGGAGACACTCTACCATGAAATGATCAAGTACAGAGGAATAAAACCAGAACAAAAATTATAATCACCAATCTGCTTGTGGCTGGGTTCAGGTTGATAATAGCTTTTGGAAATCAATAAGGAGCATGCTCATAGCCATCTCACTAGAAGGCACACAGAGACATAAATTCATTAGATGCAGATGCATAGCCCAAATTCATAAGTAAATCTGGCCGCATTGAACTGTTCTAGTAGCAAAACATACCTTATTTCACCAAGGCTTATGATTGGCTTGTATTACTAAAGACAGAGTATTTTGAGGAAGCTGGCTTTGAGGAAATACTTTGAAAAGTCTGCTGAGAAAGAAAAAAGTCATTATTCTATTATTCTGAGTTCTTCAAACCCACCTATTTCGCAAATCATGAGATTATTTCGGCACGACTTCTTATCCCAGCTGAAGAAACCTCTCTAATGCCATTCATTCCTCAATAAGTGAAACTAAAAGAAAGAAGGGAAGGTAATAGAAAGAAAAAAGGCAACAGAGATTGTTAACATGCTACCATTCAATAGAATATGTCCTTTTAAGGCACCACGTCACACACACATGCTCAAACACGTTACTTCTCTGTGACCTTGCCTTTCCTCTGTTTCAAAATGTAGGTGAAAAATTATAAAAATGAGAGGCTGTGTGATGCATGTAATACAGGCAGCTGTCACAGAGCGGAGACAAGGAAGCCCTTCAACTGAGAAACGGCAGATATAAAAGGCTTATTAGCCTCAAAAATACTTTATCTGGTAAAAAAATCTATCAGAGGAGGAAACTGTCTCCAGACCGCTCAAAATCTTCCAACAGGTAATTGCTCCTGTCACCAGCCTGGAGCCACCTCCTCACAGAGCACCACGTCTTCAACCACTGTCTCACCCCATTTAGGACTGAAGATTAGCCAGATGAGGTTTTCTAAGCACCCTTTACTTCCATCTAATAATAATTATGACCTTTTATGTACCAACTGTCAGGGCCCTGAGGGCACTGCCAGGCCAGACCATCCCTGCCCATGCTCTGGAGCTCCCCTCACCCTGCCCACAGCCCAGGACTCGATCTCAGCCTCCAGCGCCGAGCGACACCACAGCAGGGCCCGTCTCCAGCTCCCCACAGCCCTGCCCTGCCTGGCCACGAGCCGCATCAAGCCAGGCCCACCTGTGGGCCCACGTCCTGGCCGGGCCTCAGCCCGTCCCCGTCCCCAGGGAGGTGCCATATGCCGGGGGCTGGGGCTGCCCCCCGTGCCCCCCAGCTGGGGAGTGGGATGGGCCTGGCTCCTGGCTGGGGAGTGGGACGTGCCTGAGACGGCCCTGGCTGTCAAGCCCTGCCCTGCTGCCACCCACACAGGGAGCCACCATCACTCCCGGCTCCATGGGCCTCAGCGAGTTGCCGGCCCTTCCCACGCCCTGGCAGCAGCGTACTTGTTCATTTTGTGGTCATTAATCAATGGACATTCACAGCTCCTTTGCACATAACTGGTTAGGTAGGCCCTAAAATCTTCATAGAGGGCAAATGGCTTGCCAGGCCACATGGCCATTCCCCCAGATGGCCAGGATGAGCTCTCGGGATCTGCTGGCTTCCCAATCGATTGTTTCGCTATTTCTTCTGCTCAAATAGCCACAGAAAAGACCATGCCACATGCTTTTTATTTAATGTATTTTATTTAATTACCAGCTAGTAGCTGAAAAGCAAACAACAATTCACAGTGGATTCAGGACTCTGAGACACCAGAAACTTCCCCATCCCATGTATCATTTAAAAAGCACAATTTGAAATAAAATAGAATAGTAACCATCTTGCCCTCTGTCCCTAACCAATTATTCTCGAGGAATTATACCATCTTAAATCTCCATAAATTATTCCATGCCATACATCTTTTAAAAAACATTTCCACAAAACTGCAAATGTTATTTGCTGCTGACTCTCAGAAGTTGCTTCAGCTGCCTGTGCAGGTCTTGTAGGACTCTCTTTGCTCAGATTTGTAGTCTTAAGTATCAACTACACCAAATTAAGGGGAAAAAAATAAAGTCATAGTTGCTCAGCATTTCTGAAAATGAAGGAAGAATCTGTTTGGACCAAATGCGGGGGGCTCTGCTTATGATTATGTTTCTTATTCAAAGTGAATTCGGAGTTGGAAAAAGCAACCCAGATGAGGGCTCCATTGTACCAGGTACTATGAAAGTATGGAACTGAGAAGGGTAAATTGAGAAGAATGGTAGAAAATAGGAAATTTAAAGTTTCTTGTATTACTTCTGAAACTAAGATAGGGTTCCTGTTCATAAGTGTTCAAACCTTACGTAGGCAAGAAAAATAAAGGATACCAGAAAGACTTATTGTCCTCATGTTAACAGTTTGTAACTCTGAGAAATTAAGGGTCTCCCTCAAAGTCACAAGGACAGCCTGAAGACTGTTGGGAAATGAGAACTCCCACTTGGCCCTTCACTGCTGCAGCCAGGAGGCCTCAGTCCTCTTCCAAGGAGGCAGTTCTGAATATTCAAAAAGCTGGAAGCTCTCTCCCAACCTATTCAATATTTGCTCTGATGACAAAACGATGTCAAGCAGTTATCTTTTCATGTCACGAGAACGAAGGGTGTGATTTCATACATTGGATTCCTGTGCTAGCCTTTCACCTCACAAGCAGAGGCCCAATTCTGACCAAAATGATCTCATCTTCATTCAATTAGGATGCGAAGAACAGCAGCATTCCCGAATCCAGCTGACTTAATGTTTCAGTCTGTTATTACAGGCACCTTTACATAGCTCATGGCACCCTTCCTCTCTAATTTGCAGGTTAGGAACATTCCGCTTTGACTGTCTCCTGGATTGCTGTATAACTGTAGTAATGCCTGTCAGACAGCTCTCTTTTTTTTTTTTTTTTTTTTTACATTAGGAGTGAAAGGTACTTCTTATTCAAAATTAGAGGGTTAAAAATATGCAGCTAGAATAAAGCAATCTTTAATGTTTCAGGGTTTATTTTGCTGTTTAAAATGGATTTAAAAGTTAAGAAGATGCTATTAGGAAAAAATTGTATTTGTAACTGTTACAAACGAAAACTGTATTTGTAACCTGTGTTTTCAATTTCTTCTTCTACTCATAGCTTCTTAAAAGCTGAATGCTGAAATGTTTCTTTTCCCCCAACTCTGGTGCTTTTTTGGTATCCTTATTTAATTCTAAATCAAGAGACCAAGGCCGAACTCTCAGCTGAGGTAAAAAGAAATATTTGAAGGTTCCAGCTAAGACCAGGGTGCCATCTTGTTAAAAATACAGAGTGAGTTCTTATGCAAAATAGCGAACAGGCATGATATACAAGAAGCACAGAGGGGAGCTGTTGAAGACTGCACAAGTCAAGAGCAAATCATGGTTCTCCCTGGGTGTATCTACAAAGCCTCCATTTGGCCATGCCCAGCGCTATCCTCAGAGCCAGCCTCTGCTTGCAGGCATGGCTACAAATGCAGTCAGAGACTACTTTGTGTTGCAATGTCCTTGGCATTGCACACTGACACTCTAGCTGAATTTCAGATAGAAATTCACTTCAGAAAGTGGTCAAAAGCTATGAACTGTGGAATATACCATTACTATGGCTGCTGTTACATCTGCTTATCATCACCTGCAGCAGAGAGAGCACTTTTGACTTGACACTCACTAGACCAGCCCATTCTTCCTTTGCAAATTACTAAGCCTTCACTCATTTATACCAGATAATTTATGGCCTTACACTTAGTAGTTCAGCTTAACTCGGAAGGTCATCTGAACCTTATCTGCCTTTAGGCTACCCATATTGACTAAACTTCAAAAATCCTAACACAGTGTTTGTTAAAGGATATGTCTTACAAAACTGGGTTTTTATCCCATGTTTTTCCAGCCCAAAGGGTAGTACCCTAACCACTGGTTGGATATTGCATAGATAATATGAAGATGTGAATACATGCAATTAATGTGAAAAAAGGAAATTTTCTCCCTTAGTCAACATCAATCAACAGAAAGCAGTCAAGCCAATATGAACTTGGTAAGGACCAGCAATCGGCATGTCAAGAGTGGCTAAGGTCTGGTGTGATCCCAGCAGCTGGAACCCATACGGCATGAGTCCACTGTATCCTAACAAATCACATGTGGTGAGACAGCCTCAGAGTGCTTCCAAAGGGGAAATGGTCTTTGTGGATACAAGGGCACACAATGCAACTGCATATTCATTTAAAAACTGCCAGGCTATTGAAAATCCAAGCAGTGGGAGCTGAAGCTAGAAAACAAGCTTTTATATCCTTTCATATGCAGAAAAAGTAGTTTTCCACTGAAAGAACACTTTGGAGAAAAATGCCATGATTCCTAATTTGAATTCACATTTTGGACTAAACTCCTCAATACAAAAGTGAAGAATTTCCTTCATCAGTAACTTGACCCCAACAATATTAGATCTCTCTGGATCTGGTTTAGGACAAGATTGTCAGCATATCTCACCAGCAGAATCATTCATCTCCTAGTGAAACTCATCTCATAGTACTTAGGCTGAGAAAAACTATTCTGTTGATGAATTAAATTTTATATCCATGCTACTTACTGAAGAACAGGATTTAGATGGTGATGCATTTGGTAAAGATACAGTGATACTACTTACTGTAGTAAGGCTGGTATTTTCTGTATACCTAAAAGCATTTTTTAAAGTACTTAGGACAGCTGAGAGAGGTACCAATTGGGTACCTGTCTCCAGACATCTACCTGAAAATCTGTGTCTTCATTTTTTTTTTTTTTAAATTACTAATATAGAATATACTTGTTTGTGTTTTTCTGTATCTATGTACTTATCAATATTACCAATAGTAATAGTAATAAGGTGGTATGATCTTCACCGAAATGAAGTTCTTGCGTGCAAAGGCAAACAATATAAGAATGTACCAAAGTGTCACTACATAAGTAAACAAGACGGGTGGCAAACTGATCTATGTGTGAAACTTTGACTCTATTATAATCGATGGTAAAACTGCCAGTAACTTCAGAGACAAAAAAAAATCACTCATGGACTGCGTGATACATCCATGGGCACAAAGACAGTAGAAAGGTTCAGAAATAGAAGAGTTTAGGTCTCAGCCTTTAAATGCAGTCCTTACTCTCATTAAAACCAATTTCTGTTTAAGACCCTTCCTTCATCAGTCTGTATATGTATCTCCTGTTAGCTTCTGCTAAAGTTCTGAGTATGTCTCAAAGATAAACAGACTGCTTAATTATTAGTTGGTGGTGCATGACAGAATTTTGGGAACAGGACTGTAAATGTCACCCGAACAGTAAATATGTTCACATTTTGAAGTTTGGAAGTAGGCATCAGTTGCCTTCACTGTAATGAAAATATGTACACACCTTTTCATTGCTAGTAAGCCTATTTTCATGAGATAATTATATAGATTTAGGTCCCTATGAGGGTTAAATGTGTCTTCAAATAGTACTACACAGTTCTGTGCCCTGACTAGTTACAGTCTAAACATTCTAGGATTTGTCAGAACATTTTGCAGAAATAACACAGAGTTTTGACAATGCTAGTCTCAGGAAATGCATTGAATGGGGAATGCTTTCTTTAGTAGCATCTGATATTTCTGAAATACCTGCTATATCTGTGAAAAAGCTTTATGGAACAGAATTTCTGTTGATGTTACAGTTTGTATACAACAGAGTCTATTACTTTCCTACGATTTTGAAAAATACATATGTATGAATTCATATGCATATATGCATGAGCCTTCAAAATGCCAAGCGGCTGACTTTCAGAAGTCTCATCTTGTGTTTTTTACAAGTATCTATACTATATAAAGTACGGAATTTCAGAATTAAAACTGAAATAAACATTTCTGTATTGTTTCATAATTTACAGTTATTGATTGATGGTTATAAAGTTTTCAAACGTTAAACTTCGCAGTTTGTTAGAGAGCGTTATTAATTTTCAGGTAACAGACAAAAAATTCGAAATCTGGAGAAAAAAAAGCACAGCAGTACACAAGTTAACTTCTCATGCTCAGGAAACCAAGACACCCTAGCAGCAGACTACCGGCAGTGCTGTTAAGCAAACTGATAGCAGACTTCCTTTCAGCTATGCCTAATTAGACTTAAGTATTGAAAGACATACATATGCCACCGAAGTAGAAGCATTTGTCTTCACAAATATAAAAATGTATCTGAATTGCAGTAAGATTATGAACAAATTAACAGCTCAAGTCTTGTTTGGGCATGCAGCCAGTAACTGAAACAACTAGCAGTATATGCTGTACTGATTTTTAGAAGTATGTTCAAGCACACGCAGTACCTGGAACTTTTGTATCTATAAAAAAAACAACTTCACAGAACTTGTTGAGGAGATAGACCGGACAACCGTAAGGTTACTCTAACTCCCTTACAAGTTAGAGAAATAGCCTGAAGGCAACTATTCCATAACTCTGCTGCTGAAAAGTGTAGTGGAGACGGCGATTTGGTTAACGAAGTTATCTGACGTTGCTCGTAGACCGAATTGAAGGTTAACTGCCCAGGTCACCTAAGAAATAACGTTCCTGGAAAAACGACGGGAACGGTGGGGAATAAGCTCCGCTTCGTCCTGCCGGCGCGACGAGCGACCGAGGAGCTCCGCACGGAGCGCACCGTTGCCCGCGGGGCTCGGGGGTCCTGCCGT
>NW_009210361.1:0-1588 GCF_000690835.1 Fulmarus glacialis
CGCGGTGTGCCAAGCACGGGGATGCACAGGGGCATTTCCCACCTCGCTCCCCCCGGGGCCGGAGGGTGACGACCGGGGAAAGTCGCGATGAGCTGCACGACGAGCATCCTTCACCTTGCTCTGCCGTCTCCCGCGGGCAGCCCTCGGCTGCTGTTTATTTTGTTATCAAATCAATTAAGCTGCCGCTCTCGTATAAAACGGGGGCTGGAGGGGAAGGAGGAGGAGGGGGTTTGGCCACTCCTTTGACATCGTCTCACCAAAGCAAAGAGCTCCTCCTGTTGGAGAAATGTTTTCCTGCCGGATGGGAAACCTCCCCAGCACGCAAGCAATCTCATTTTATTATTTTGTGTTCCGTGGCTTTATATTATACTATGTTATTGTTTTATTTTGCTTTATTTTATTTTACTATTTTATTTTACTTTATTTTATTTTACTTTATCTGTCGGTGGTCCGTGCACCAGCAACCACGCCAGGCACTTGGTTCAAATGCTCTCTTGTGGTCTACTTCTCTATTGCCATCACATCTGGCCCCCCGATGCAATTGGGAGGCCTGGTCAACCACTGACCCCAAAACGGTGGAACCTTCCTGTGCCGTGCGTAGGGGCCCAGCCCCGGTAACACCAATGGTGCCCTGACAATACTTGGCACCTTGTGAGCAGCATTTAGCAGATGGAGGATTTCTTGGCTTGATCCCAAGTCTCTTGCAATCTGCCGAAATCAGTGTCCTGGTCACTGGAAAGATTCACATTGGCTCTCAGAGGCTATCAAATCAGCTCTTACACAGGGTAATTTCTAACCTGTGCGCTAAGTTCATGCCCAAGATTATCTTAAAGTTTTTTTAAGCTTACGGTTTCTGTTAAATGAGCTAAGCTGAACTGGGTAGCCAGTATAATCACAACTGGTATCTTTTGGGGAAACCTTGGCAGAAAAAGCCAAGTATTTGATGAGCAAAGAGATTCTCTCGGAGCCTTGTGTTTTGCTGGGAAACGCTCCTCTGAACGTGGCGTCTGGCTGGAAGCATTGATCTGGCTGCCAGAGGGGAGCGCCTGGCCAGCCCGCCCTGCAAAGAGCAGGGCTGCCGGATTCCAAGCAGGGGCTTTTGCTCCTTCTGCTTAAACGAGCTCTGCTCTTTACCTCTCTAGTTGCTGCCAGCGATTTAAGACTGTACCCTACTAAATAGTGAAATATCATATTTGATTCTTTTATAGTAATGCAAAGACGATCATGATCTCCCCAGTCACAGAATCCTATGGGTGGACGAGGACGTACTTATCCATTTCACTCTCTCCCAGCTGATGTGATCTCAGCAGGGGGACCAAGCCCTGTATGGGGGCTACTTTAATCCCGAGGTATACTGCAAGATGGAACCTGGCTTCTCTTCGTACCCTGCCTTTCCCCAAGGTATAGGACTGCTTACCGCAACAACCTTCCCCCCTTCTTTCACACATTCGCTTCCTGGGAGCCACAGACACTGAGTCTCTCGGGGATCCCTTCTGCTTTGGGAAGGAAGCGTTGTCTGGAGGGTGCAGAGCTCCTGCAGCTCCCTGCTACTCAGATGGGGAAGGTATCCTGCAGCTCCAAGGGAAAG